>NC_056728.1:899812034-899892379 GCF_019279795.1 Protopterus annectens
CTCTAACTTCCCAGGTCACTGATTGTTTTTCGGCACTTTTTCTTGGCTCTACCTGCTTTGTAGATTCGAGTCTCAATGAATCTTCTTCTTCCAGTGTACCACTCACCTCTCACAGCTAGGTGGTAGCATACACCCATTGATTGTGACTGTAAAGTTTAAAACAAAAAAGACCTGCAGGAAATCCTCTAACCAGGCTCATGCCTTACGTATTGTATTTATAAATCTCTCTGCCCTACATGACAACTTCTGCAGACTTTGCCACCTCTTTCTCATTTTTTCCCTCCAATACTCCCATATGTTTACCTTTGTAATTTTGGAAATAAGAAAGTTCTAAACTGCATACCTTCTCCCTGGCTGTAGCACCGTTCCAACTTCAGGTCACTGATTCTTTTTCTGGACATTTTCTTGGCTCTTCCTGCTCTGTAGATTCGAGTCTCAATGAACCTTCTTCTTCCACTGTACCTCCCTCCTCTCTCCACTAGGTGGGAGCAAATACCCATTGATTGTGACTGTAAAGTTTAAAACAAAAATGACTTGCAGTAAATCCTCTAAATAGCCACATGCCTTACGTATTGTATTTTGAATTCCCTCTGCCCTACACTAGAGATTCTGTGAACTTTTCCACCTCTTTCTCATTTTTTCCTCCAATAATCCCAAATGTTTACCTTTGCAATTTTGGAAATAAGAAAGTTCTAAACTGCATACCTTCTCCCTGACTGTAGTACCTTTTAAACTTCAGGTCACTGATTGTTTTTTTGGACTTTTTCTTGGCTCTTCCTGCTCTGTAGATTAGAGTCTCAATGAACCTTATTTCCACTGTACCTCTCTCCTCTCTCCAGTAGGTGGGAGCAAATACGCATTGATTATGACTGTAAAGGTTAAAAGAAAAATGACTTGCAGTAAATCCTCTAAATAGCCTCATGCCTTATGTATTGTATTTTGAATTCCATCTGCCCTACACTAAAGATTCTGTGAACTTTTCCACCACTTTCTCATTTTTTTTTCCATCCAATAATCCCAAATGTTTACCTTTGCAATACTGGAAATAAGAAAGTTCTAAACTGCATACCTTCTCCCTGACTGTAGTACCTTTTCAACTTCAGGTCACTGATTGTTTTTCTGGACTTTTTCTTGGCTCTTCCCACTCTTTATATTCAAGTCTAGATGAACCTTCTTATTCCAGTGTACCACCCTCCTCTCTCCACTTGGTGGTAGCATACACCCATTGATTGTGACTGTAAAGTTTAAAACAAAAAAGACCTGCAGTAAATCATCTAACCAGCCTTATGCCTTAGGTATTGTATTTATAATTCTCTCTGCCCTACACTACAGATTCTTTGGACTTTTCCACCTCTATCTCATTTTTCCCTCCAATAATCCCATATGTATACATTTGCACTTTTTGAAATAAGAAAGTTCTAAATGGCATACCTTCTCCCAGGCTGTAGCACATTTCCATCTTCAGGTCTCTCATTCTTTTTCAGGACAATTTCTTGGCTCTTCCTGCTCTGTTGATTCGAGTCTTGATGAACCTTCTTCTTCCATTGGACCACCCTCATCTCTCCACTAGGTGGCAGCATACACCCATTGATTTTGACTGTAAATTTTAAAACTAAAAAGACTTACGGTAAATACTCTAATTAGCCTGTAAAGGCCTGTAAAATACAATGCCATATGTCTACCTTTGCAATTTTTGAAATAAGAAAGTTCTAAATGGCATTGCTTGTCCCTGGCTGAAGCACCTTTCCAAATTCCGGTCACTGATTGTCCTTCTGGACATTTTCTTGGCTCTTCTCGCTCTGTAGTTTCAAATCTTGATGAACCTTCTTCTTCCAGTGTAGCACCCGCCTCTCACCATGAGGTGGCAGCATACACACATTGATTTTGACTGTGAAGTTTAAAACATAAAAGACCTGCAGTAAATCCTCTAAAAAGCCTCATGCCTTATGTATTGTAGTTTTAATTCTGTCTCCCTACACTACAGATTCTGTAGACTTTTCCACCTTTTTCTCATTGTTTTCCCTCCAATAATCCTATTCACGTATGTTTGAAATTTTGAAAATAAGAAAGTTCTAAACTGCATACCTTCTCCCTGGCTGTAGCACCTGTCCACCTTTAGGTCAATGATTGTTTTTCTGGACTTTTTATTGGCTCTTCACACTCTGTAGATTTGAGTCTCAACAAATCTTCTTTTTCCAGTGTACCGCCCTTCTCTCACCACTAGTTGGCAGCATACACCTCTTGATTGTGTCTGTAACGTTTAAAACAAAAAAGACCTGCAGTAAATCCTCTAACCAGCCTCATGCCTTACATATTGTATTTAAAATTCTCTCTGCCCTATACTACAGATTCTGTGGACTTTTCCACCTCTTTCTCATTTTCTTCCCTCAAATAATCCCATATTTATACCATTGCAATTTTTTAAATAAGAAAGTTCTAAACTGCATATCTTCACAGTGGCTGTAGCACTTTCCAACTTCAGGACACTGATTGTTTATCTGGACCTTTTCTTGGCTCTTCCCGCTCTATAGATTTGAGTCTTGACAAACCTTCCAGTATACCACCTTTCTCTCACAACTAGGTGGCAGCATACACCCATTGACTGTGACTGTAAAGTTTAAAACGAAAAAGACCTGCACTTAATCCTCTAGCCAGCCTCCTGCACTACGTATTGTATATATAATTCTCTTTGCCCTACACTACAGATTCTGTGGACTTTTCCACTTCTTTCTCTTTTTTCCCCCAAAAAATCCCATATATATACATTTGCAATTCTTGAAATAAGAAAGTTCTAAACTGCATACCTTCACAGTGGCTGTAGCACTTTCCAACTTCATGACATTGATTGTTTATCTGGACTTTTTCTTGGCTATTCATGCTCTATAAATTGGAGTTTCAATGAACCTTCTTCTTCCAGCGTACCACCCTCCTCTCACCACTAGGTGGCAGCATACACACATTGATTGTGACTGCAAAGTTTAAAACAAAAAAGACCTGCAGTAAATCCTCTAACCAGCCTCATACCTTACGTATTGTATTTATAGTTCTCTCTGCCTTACTCTGCAGATTCTGTGGACTTTTCCACCTTTCCCTGAAATAATCCCATATGTATACCTTTGCAATTGTTGAAATAAGAAAGTTATATGGTGTACCTTCTCCCTGGCTGTAACACCTTTCCATCTTCAGGTCACTGATTGTTTTTCTGGACTTTTTCTTGGCTCTTCCCGCTCTGAAGATTCGAGTGTCAATGAACTTTCTTCTTCCAGTGTACCACCCTCCTCTCACCACTAGGTGGCAGCATACACCCATTGATTGTGATTGTAAAGTTTAAAACAAAAAAAGACCTGCAGTAAATCTTCTAACCAGCCTCATGCCTTACATATTGTATTTATAATTTTCTCTGCCCTATACTAAAGATTCTGTGGATTTTTCACCCTCCTTCTAATTTTTCCCTCCAGTAATGCCATATGTATACCTTTGCAATTTTTGAAATAAGAAAATTCTAAACTGATTGTTTTTCTGGACTTTCTCTTGGCTCTTCCCACTCTGTAGAGTTGAGTCTCAACGGACCTTCTTCTTCCAGTGTACCACCCTCCTCTCACCACTGTGTGGCAGCATACACTCTTTAATTGTGACTGTAAAGTTGAAAACAAGAACTGCAGTAAATTGTCTATCTAGCCTCATGCTTTATGTATTGTATTTATAATTTTCTCTGCCCTACACTACAGATTTTGTGGACTTTTCCACCTCTTTCTCATTTTTCCCTTCCAATAATGCAATATGTCTACCTTTGCAATTTTTGAAATAAGAAAGTTCTAAATGGCATTCCTTTTCCCTGGCTCTAGCACCTTTCCAAATTCAGGTCACTCATTGTCTTTCTGGACATTTTCTTGGCTCTTCTCGCTCTGTAGTTTCAAATCTTGATGAACCTTCTTCTTCTAGTGTACCACCCTCCTCTCACCATGAGGTGGCAGCATAGAAACATTGACTTTTGACTGTGAAGTTTAAAACATAAAAGACCTGCAGTAAATCCTCCAAAAAGCTTCATGCCTTATGTATTGTATTTTTAATTCTGTCTGCCCTACACTACAGATTCTATGGACTTTTCCACCTTTTTCCTCATTGTTTTCCCTCCAATAATCCTATTTGCATACCTTTGCAATTTTTTAAATAAGAAAGATCTAAACTGCATACCTTCACAGTGACTGTAGCACTTTACAACTTCAGGACACTAATTCTCTGGAACTTTTCTTGGCTCTTCCCACTCTATAGATTCTAGTCTTGATGAACCTTTTTCTTGCAGTGCACCACCTTCCTCTCACAACTAGGTGGCAGCATACACACACTGATTGTGACTGTAAAGTTTAAAACAAAAAAGGCCTGCAGCAAATCCTCTCACCAGCCTCATGCCTTATGTGTTGCAGTTATAATTGTCTCTATCCTGCTCTACAGATTCTGTGGATTCTGTAGATTTGAGGCTAGATGAACCTTCTCCTTCTTCCAGTGTACCACTTTTTTCTCACCACTAGGTGGCATCATAAACCTGTTGATTGTGACTGTAAAGTTTAAAATGAAAAAGACCTGCACTTAATCCTCTAACCAGCCTCCTGCACTACGTATTGTATATATAATTCTCTTTGCCCTACACTACAGATTCTGTGGACTTTTCCACCTCTTTCTATTTTTTTCCCTCCAAAAATCCCATATGTACACATTTGCAATTCTTGAAATAAGAAAGTTCTAAACTGCATACCTTTTCCCTGGCTGTAGCACCTTTCCAACTTCAGGTCACTGATTTTTTTTTTGGACTTGGCTATTCATGCTTTGTAGATTTGAGTTTTAACGAACCTTCTTCTTCCAGTGTACCACCCTCCTCTCACCACTAGGTGGCAGCATACACACATTGATTGTGACTGTAAAGTTTAAAACAAAAAAGAACTGCAGTAAATCCTCTAACCAGCCCCATGCCTTATGTATTGTAGATATTATTCTCTCTGCCCTACACTACAGATTCTGTCGACTATTCCACCTCTTTCTCATTTTATACTTCCAGTAATCTCATATGTATACCTTTGCAATTTTTTAAATAAGAAAGTTCTAAACTGCATATATTCTCCCTGGCTGTAGCGCCGGTCCAACTTGAGGTCACTGATTATTTTTCTGGACTTTTTATTGGCTTTTCTCGCTCTCTAGATTTGAGTCTCAACAAATCTTCTTCATCCAGTGTACCACCCTCCTCTTGCCACTAGGTGGCAGCATACACCATTTGATTGTGAGTGTAAGGTATAAAACAGAAAAGACCTGCAGTAAGTCCTCTAACCAACCTCATGCCTTTTGCATTGTAGTTATAATTCTCTCTGCCCTCCACTTCAGATTTTGTGGACTTTTCCACTTTTTTCTCATTTTTTCCCTCCAATAATCCCATATGTATACCGTTGCAATTTTTGAAATAAGAAAGTTCTCAACTGCATACCTTCACCCCTGGCTGTTGCACCTTTCCATCTTCAGGTCACTGATTGTTTTTCTGACATTTTCTTGGCTCTTCTCACTCTGTAAATTCGAGTTTCAACCAATCTTCTTCTTTTAGTGTACCACCCACCTCTCAGTACTAGGTGGCAGCATACACCCATTGATTTTGAGTGTAAAGTTTAAAACAAAAAAGTAATGCAGTAAATCCTCTAACCAGCCTCATGCCTTATGTATTGTATTTATAATTGTCTCTGCCATACACTACAGATTTTGTTGGCTTTGTCACCTCTTTCTCATTTTTTTTCCTCCAATAATCTCATATGTATGTCTTTGCAATTTTTGAAATAAGAAAGTTCTAAGCTGCATACCTTTTCCCTGGCTGTAGCACCTTTCCACCTTCAGTTCACTGATTGTTTTTTCTGGACTTTTTTTTGTTTCTTCTCACCCTGTAAATTCGAGTTTCAACCAATCTTCTTCTTCTAGTGTACCACCCCCCTCTCAATACTAGGTGGCAGCATACACCCATTGATTTTGACTGTAAAGGTTAAAACAAAAAAGACCTGCAGTAAATACTCTAAATTGCCTTGTGCCTTACGGATTCTATTTTTATTTGCCTCTACCATACACTACAGATTCTGTGGACTTTTCCACCTCTTTCTCATTTTTTCCCACCAATAATCCAATATGTATACCTTTGCAAGTTTTAAAATAAGAAAGTTCTAAACTGCCTACCTTCTCTCTGCCTGTAGCACCTTTCCAGATTCAGGTCACTGATTTTTTTTTTTCCGGGACTTTTTTTTTGGCGTTTTGCATCTGTAGATTTGAGTCTCGACGAACCTTCTTCCAGTGTACCACCTTGGTCTCACCACTAGGTGATTGTAAAGTTTAAGACAAGACCTGGAGTAAATTCTATAACCAGCCTCATCGATTATCTATTGTGCTTAGAAGTTTCTCTGCCCTACACTACATATTCTGTGGACATTTCCACCTATTTCGCATTTTTCCACTCCAATAATGCCATATGTGTACCTTTGCAATTTTTGAAATAAGAAAGTTCTAAACTGCATACCTCCTCCCTACCTGAAGCACCTTTCCAAGTTCAGGTCACTGATTTTTTTTCTGGAAATTTTCTTCACTCATCTCGCTGAGTTGATTCGATTCTCGATGAGTCATCTTTTTCCACTGTACCACCCTCCTCTCACCACTAGGTGGCAATATACACCCATTGAGTTTGACTGTAAAGTTTAAAACATAAAAGACCTGTAGTAAATCTTCTTAAAAGCCTTATGCCGTATGTATTGTATTTTTAATTCTCTCTGCCCTACACTACAGATTCTGTGGACTTTTCTACCTTTTTCGCATTTTGTCCCTCCAATAATCCTATATGTATACCTTTGCAATTTTTGAAATAAGAAAGTTCTAAACTGCACACCTTCTTCCTGGCTATAGCACCTTTCCATCTTCGGGTCACTGATTGTTTTTTGGGACTTCACACTCTGTAGATTCGAGTCTCGATGAACCTTCTTCTTCCAGTGTACCACTCTCTTCTCTCCACTAGTTGGCAGCATACACCCATTGATTGCGACTGTAAAGTATAAAACAAAAAAGACCTTCATTAAATCCTATAACCAGCCTCATGCCTTATTTATTGTATGCATAATTCTGTCTACCCTACAATACAGATTCTGTTTACTTTTCCACCTCTTTCTCATTTTTCCCTCCAATAATCCCATTGTATACCTTTGTAATTTTTAAAATAAGAAAATTCTGAACTGCATACCTTTTCCCTGGCTGTATTACCCTTCCAATCTCAGGTCACTGATTGTTTTTTTGGACTTTTTCTTGGCTCTTCCTATCTGTAGATTCGAGTCTCTACGAACCTTATTCTTCCAATGTACCATCCTCCTATCACCACTAGGTGGCAGCACACATCCTTTGATTGTGACTGTAAAGTTTAAAACAAAAAAGACCTGCAGTAAATCCTCTAACCAGCCTCATGCCTTACATATTGTATTTATAATTCTCTCTGCCTTACACTACAGATTCTGTGGACTTTTCCACTTTTCCCTCAAATAATCTCATATGTATACCTTTGCAATTGCTGAAATAAGAAAGTTCTATATGATGTACCTTCTCCCTGACTTTAGCACCTTTCCATTTTCAGGGCACTGATTGTTTTTCCAGACTTTTTCTTGGCTCTTCCCGCTCTGAAGATTTGACTGTCAAGGAGCCTTCTTCTTCCAGTGTACCACCCTCCTCTCGCCACTATGTGGCAGCACACACCCTTTGTTTGTGACTGTAAAGTTTAAAACAAGACCTGTAGTAAATCCTCTAACTAGGCTCATGCCTTATGTATTGTATTTATAATTTTCTCTACCCTACACTACAGATTTTGTGGACTTTTCCACCTCTTTCTCATTTTTCCCTTCCAATACTGCCATATGTCTACCTTTGCAATTTTTGAAATAAGAAAGTTCTAAATGGCATTCCTTTTCCCTGGCTGTAGCACCTTTCCAAATTCAGGTCACTGATTGTCTTTCTGGACATTTTCTTGGCTCTTCACGCTCTGTAGTTTCAAGTCTCGATGAACCTTCTTCTTCCAGTGTACCACCCTCCTCTCATCACGAGGTGGCAGCATAGACTCATTGATTTTGACTGTGAAGTTTAAAACATAAAAGACCTGCAGTAAATCCTCTAAAAAGCCTCATGCCTTACGTATTGTATTTTTAATTCTCTCTGCCCTACACTACAGATTCTGTGGACTTTTCCATCTTTTTCCTCATTGTTTTCCCTCCAATAATCCTATTTGCATACCTTTGCAATTTTTTAAATAAGAAAGATCTAAACTGCATACCTTCACATTGGCTGTAGCACTTTACAACTTGAGGACACTAATTGTTTATCCGGACATTTTCTTGGATCTTCCTGCTCTATAGATGTGAGTCTCGACAAACCTTTTTCTTGCAGTGTACCACCTTCCTCTCACAACTAGGTGGCAGCATACACCCATTGATTGTGATTGTAAAGTTTAAAACAAAAAAGACCTGCAGCAAATCCTCTCAGCAGCCTCATGCCTTATGTGTTGTAGTTATAATTGTCTCTGTCCTGCTCTACAGATTCTGTGGACTTTTTCTATTCTTTCTCATTTTTTTCCCTCCAATAATCTCATATGTACACCTTTGCAATTTTTGAAATATGAAAGCTCTAAACTATATACCTTCTCCCTGGCTGTAGCAGCTTTCCACCTTCAGGTCACTGATTTGTCTTGTGGACTTTTTCTTGGCTCTTCCCGCTCTGTAGATGTGAGGCTAGATGAACCTTCTCCTTCTTCCAGTGTACCACTTTTTTCTCATCACTAGGCGGCAGCATAAAACTGTTGATTGTGACTGTAAAGTTTGAAATGAAAAAGACCTGCACTTAATCCTCTAACCTGCCTCCTGCACTACATATAATTCTCTTTGCCCTACACTACAGATTCTGTGGACTTTTCCACCTCTTTCTCTTTTTTCCCTCCAAAAATCCCATATTTATACATTTGCAATTCTTGTAATAAGCAAGTTCTAAACTGCATACCTTCTCCCTGGCTGTTGCACCTTTCCAAATTCAGGTCACTGATTTTTTTTGGACTTTTGCTTGGCTATTCATGCTCTGTAGATTTGAGTTTCAACAAACCTTCTTCTTCCAGTGTACCTCCCTCCGCTCACCACTAGGTGGCAGCATACGCACATTGATTGTGACCGTAAAGTTTAAAACAAAAAAGATCTGCAGTAAATCCTCTAACCAGCCCCATGCCGTATGCATTGTATTTATTATTCTCTCTACCCTACACTACAGATTCTGTTGACTATTCCACCGCTTTCTCATTTTTCCTTCCAATAATCCCATATGTATACCTTTGCAATTTTTTAAATAAGAAAGTTCTAAACTGCATACATTCTCCCTGGCTGTAGCACCTGTCCAACTTGAGGTCACTGATTATTTTTCTGGACTTTTTCTTGGCTCTTCTCGCACTGTAGATTTGAGTCTCAACAAATCTTCTTCATCCAGTGTACCATCCTCCTCTTGCCACTAGGTGGCAGCATACACCCTTTGATTGTGACTATAAAGTTTAAAATGGAAAAGACCCGCAGTAAATCCTCTAACCAGCCTCATGCCTTACGCATTGTAGCTAGAATTCTCTATGCCCTCCACTTCAGATTTTGTGGACTTTTCCACCTTTTTCTCATTTTTTCCCCTCCAACAATCCCATATGTATACCATTGCAATTTTTGAAATAAGAAAGTTATAAACTGCATACCTTTTCCCCTGGCTGTTGCCCTTTTCCATCTTCAGGTCACTGATTGTTTTTCTGGACTTTTTCTTGGCTCTTCCTATCTGTAGATTCGAGTCTCTACGAACCTTATTCTTCCAATGTACCATCCTCCTCTCACCACTAGGTGGCAGCACACATCCGTTGATTGTGACTGTAAAGTTTAAAACAAAAAAAGACCTGCAGTAAATCCTCTAACCAGCCTCATGCCTTACGTATTGTATTTATAATTCTCTCTGCCTTACACTACAGATTCTGTGGACTTTTACACCTTTCCCTCAAATAATCCCATATGTATACCTTTGCAATTGTTGAAATAAGAAAGTTCTATATGGTGTACCTTCTCCCTGACTTTAGCACCTTTCCATTTTCAGGGCACTGATTGTTTTTCTGGACTTTTTCTTGGCTCTTCCCACTCTGAAGATTCGACTGTCAAGGAGCCTTCTTCTTCCAGTGTACCACCCTCCTCTCACCACTATGTGGCAGCATACACCCTTTGTTTGTGACTGTAAAGTTTAAAACAAGACCTGCAGTAAATCCTCTAACTAGCCTCATGCCTTATGTATTGTATTTATAATTTTCTCTACCCTACACTACAGATTTTGTGGACTTTTCCACCTCTTTCTCATTTGTCCCTTCCAATACTGCCATATGTCTACCTTTGCAATTTTTGAAATAAGAAAGCTCTAAATGGCATTCCTTTTCCCTGGCTGTAGCACCTTTCCAAATTCAGGTCACTGATTGTCTTTCTGGACATTTTCTTGGCTCTTCACGCTCTGTAGTTTCAAGTCTCGACGAACCTTCTTCTTCCAGTGTACCACCCTTCTCTCACCACGAGGTGGCAGCATAGACACATTGATTTTGACTGTGACGTTTAAAGCATAAAAGACCTGTAGTAAATACTCTAAAAAGCCTCATGCCTTACGTATTGTATTTTTAATTCTCTCTGCCCTACACTACAGATTCTGTGGACTTTTCCACCTTTTTTCTCATTGTTTTCCCTCCAGTAATCCTATTTGCATACCTTTGCAATTTTTTAAATAAGAAAGATCTAAACTGCATACCTTGACAGTAGCTGTAGCACTTTACAACTTCAGGACACTGATTGTTTATCCGGACCTTTTCTTGGATCTTCCTGCTCTATAGATGCGAGTCTCGATGAACCTTTTTCTTGCAGTGTACCACCTTCCTCTCACAACTAGGTGGCAGCATACACCCATTGATTGTGACTGTAAAGTTTAAAACAAAAAAGACCTGCAGCAAATCCTCTCAGCAGCCTCATGCCTTAAGTGTTGTAGTTATAATTGTCTCTGTCCTGCTCTACAGATTCTGTGGACTTTTTCTATTCTTTCTAATTTTTTTCCCTCCAATAATCTCATATGTACACCTTTGCAATTTTTGAAATATGAAAGCTCTGAACTATAGACCTTCTCCCTGGCTGTAGCAGCTTTCCACCTTCAGGTCACTGATTTGTCTTGTGGACTTTTTCTTGGCTCTTCCCGCTCTGTAGATGTGAGGCTAGATGAACCTTCTCCTTCTTCCAGTGTACCACTTATTTCTCACCACTAGGCAGCAGCATAAAACTGTTGATTGTGACTGTAAAGTTTAAAATGAAAAAGACCTGCACTTAATCCTCTAACCTGCCTCCTGCACTACATATAATTCTCTTTGCCCTACACTACAGATTCTGTGGACTTTTCCACCTCTTTCTCTTTTTTCCCTCCAAAAATCCCATATTTATACATTTGCAATTCTTGTAATAAGCAAGTTCTAAACTGCATACCTTCTCCCTGGCTGTAGCACCTTTCCAAATTCAGGTCACTGATTTTTTTTTGGACTTTTGCTTGGCTATTCATGCTCTGTAGATTTGAGTTTCAACGAACCTTCTTCTTCCAGTGTACCTCCCTCCGTTCACCACTAGGTGGCAGCATACACACATTGATTGTGACTGTAAAGTTTAAAACAAAAAAGACCTGCAGTAAATCCTCTAACCAGCCCCATGCCGTATGCATTGTATTTATTATTCTCTCTACCCTACACTACAGATTCTGTCGACTATTCCACCGCTTTCTCATTTTTCCTTCCAATAATCCCATATGTATACCTTTGCAATTTTTTAAATAAGAAAGTTCTAAACTGCATACATTCTCCCTGGCTGTAGCACCTGTCCAACTTGAGGTCACTGATTATTTTTCTGGACTTTTTCTTGGCTCTTCTCGCTCTGTAGATTTGAGTCTCAACAAATCTTCTTCATCCAGTGTACCATCCTCCTCTTGCCACTAGGTGGCAGCATACACCCTTTGATTGTGACTGTAAAGTTTAAAACGGAAAAGACCTGCAGTAAATCCTCTAACCAGCCTCATGCCTTACGCATTGTAGCTAGAATTCTCTCTGCCCTCCACTTCAGATTTTGTGGACTTTTCCACCTTTTTCTCATTTTTCCCTCCAACAATCCCATATGTATACCATTGCATTTTTTGAAATAAGAAAGTTCTAAACTGCATACCTTTTCCCCTGGCTGTTGCCCTTTTCCATCTTCAGGTCACTGATTGTTTTTCTTGACTTTTTCTTGGCTCTTCTCGCTCTGTAGATTTGAGTTTCAACCAATCTTTGTCTTCCAGTGTACCACTCCACCCTCAGTACTAGGTGGCATCATACACCCACTGATTTTGACTGTAAATTTTAAAACATAAAAGACCTGCAGTAAATCCTCTAAAAATCATCATGCCTTATGTATTGTATTTTTAATTCTCTCTGCCCTACACTACAGATTCTGTGGACTTTTCCACCTTTTTCTCATTTTTTTCCCTCCAATAATCCTATATGCATACGTTTGAAATTTTTGAAATAAGAATGTTCTAAACTGCATACTTTCTCCCTGGCTGTAGCACCTTTCCAACCTCAGGTCACTGATTGTTTTTCTGGACTTTTTCTTGGCTTTTCTCATCTGTAGATTCGAGTCTCCATGACCCTTCTTTTTCCAGTGTACCATCCTCCTCTCACCACCAGGTGGCAAAATACATCCTTTGATTGTGACTGTAAAGTTTAAAACAAAAAAGACCTGCAGCAAATCTTCTAACTATCCTTATGCCTTACGTATTGTATTTGTAATTTTCTCTGCCCTTTACTAAAGATTCTGTGAATTATTCCACCTCTTTCTCATGTTTTCTCTCTCATAATGCCATTTGTATACCTTTGCAATTTTTGCAGTAAGAAAGTTCTAAACTGCATACCTTCTCCCTGGCTGTAACACCATTTCAACTTCAGGTCACTGATTGTTTTTCAGGACTTTTTACTGCCTCTTCATGCTCTGTAGATTCGAGTCTTAATGAACCTTCTTCTTCCAGTGTACCACTCTCCTCTTGCCAGTACGTGGCAGCATACACCCATTGATTGTGAGTGCAAAGTTTAAAACAAAAAAGACCTGCAGTAATTCTCTAACCATGCCTGATGTATTGTAGTTATAATTCTTTCTGCCCTACACTACAGATTCTGTGGAATTTTCCAACTCTTTCTCATTTTTTCCCACCAATAATCCTATATTTAAACGTTTGCAATTTTTGAAATAAGAAAGTTTTAAACTGCATAACTTCTCCCTGGCTGTAGCACCTTTCCAACTTCAGGTCAGTGATTGTTTTTGTGGACTTTTTCTTGACTCTTCCCACTCTGTAGATTCGAGTCTCGAGGAAACTTTTTCTTCCAGTGTACCACCATCCTCTCACCACACCCATTTATTGTGACTGTAGAGTTAAAAACAAAAAGACCTGCAGTAAATCCTCATCCTCATGCCTTACTTATTGTAGTTATATTTCTGTCTGTCCTACGCTACTGATCCCATGGACCTCTCCACCTCTTTCTCATTTTTTTCCTCCAATAATCCCATATGTACATCTTTGCAATTTTTGAAATAAGAAAGTTCTAAACCACATACCTTCTCCTGGTTGTAGCACCTTTCAAGCTACAGGTCACTGAATGTTTTTTCTGGACTTTTTCTTGGTTCTTCCCGCTTTGAAGATTCGAGTCTCGACAAACCTTTTTTTTCCAGTGTGCCACCCTCCTCTCGCCACTAGGTGGCAGTATAGACCCATTGATTGTAACTGTTAAGTTTAAAACAAAAAAAACCTGCAATAAATCATCAAACCAGCCTCATGCCTTATGTACTGTATTTATAATTTTCTCTGCTCTACACTACAGATTATGTGGACTTTTCTACCTCTTTTTCATTTTTCCCTCCAATAATGCCATATGTATACCTTTGCAATTTTTGAAATAAGAAAGTTCTAAACCACATACCTTCTCCTGGTTGTAGCACCTTTCAAGCTACAGATCACTGAATGTTTTTTCTGTACTTTTTCTTGGTTCTTCCTGCTTTGAAGATTCGAGTCTCGCCAAATCTTCTTTTTCCAGTGTACCACCCTCCTCTCTCCACTAGGTGGCAGCATATACCCATTGATTGTGAGTGCAAAGTTTAAAATAAAAAAGATCTGCAGTAAATCCTCTAACCAGCCTCATGCCCGATGTATTGTAGTTATAATTCTTTCTGCCCTACACTACAGATTCTGTGGACTTTTCCAACTCTTTCTCATTTTTCCCCTCCAATAATCCTATATGTATACGTTTGCAATTTTTGAAATAAGAAAGTTTTAAACTGCATACCTTCTCCCTGGCTGTAGCACCTTTCCAACTTCAGGTCAGTGATTGTTTTTCTACACTTTTTCTTGGCCCTTCCTGCTCTGTACATTCGAGTCTCAATGAACCTTCTTCTTCCAGTGCGTCACCCTTTTCTCTCCACTAGATGGCAGCATACACCCATTGATTGTGACTGTAAACGTTAAAATAAAAAAGACCTGCAGTAAATCCTATAACCTGCCTCATGCATTACGTATTGTATTTATAATTCTCTCTGCCTACATTACAGATTCTGTGGACTTTTCCACCTCTTTCTCCCTTTCCCTCCAATAATCCCATATGCATACATTATTTTTAAAATAAAAAAGTTCTAATCTGCATACCTTCTTCCTGGCTGCAGCACCTTTCCATCTTCAGGTCACTGATTGTTTTTCTGGACTTTTGCTTGGCTCTTCCCACTCTGTAGATTCGAGTCCAGATGAACCTTCTTCTTCTAGTGTGCCATCCTCCATTCTCCACTAGGTGGCAGCATACACCCATTGATTATGAGTGTAAAGTTTAAAACAAAAAAGTCCTGCAATAAATCCTCTGACCAGCCTCATGCCTTATGTATTGTATTTATAATTGTCTCTGCCACACAATGGATTTTGTAGACTTTGCCACCTCTTTCTTCTTTTTTCCCTCCAATAATCTCAGATGTATGCCCTTGCAATTTTTAAAATAAGAAAGTTCTAAACTGCATACCATCTTCCTGGCTGTAGCACTTTGCAACTTCAGATCACTGATTGTTTTTCTGGACTTTTTCTTGGCTCTTCCCGCCCTATAGATTCACGTCTCAATGAACCATTTTCTTCCAGTGTACCACCCTCCTCTCACCATGAGGTGGCAGCACATACTCATTGATTGTGACTGTGAAGTTTCAAACAAAAAAGACTCAACAACCAAAAGTAGAGGTATAAGGCACCACAACTGCAGCCAAACAACAATGAAGCACCTGGAGCCACCAATATAGCGAACTTCGACTTTATTAAATGAAAATACATATCAAAAGAAATGCTTAACTTGTTCACCGCGTTTTTCGTCAACCATGTAACTTCATCAGAAAAAACACGTCATTAGTTCCAACCTCCTTATTATATGTGCTTCACTAAACCAATTATCCAATCACTTAAACTCCTAAAAAAATACTTTCAAAAAGACTATCACAAAGGAAGCTTTAAAAGCATTTTTAAAATATTGCATCAAATATAAATTATCCTCATCCATTAATATCTTACTTGATAAAAAACACAATTATTATCCTCTTAATGTAAAACCATCAATACAATAACTGCATTTTAAAAAAGTTATTTAAAAATACCTATCATGAAATATTCTTCTAAAATAGTAACAGAGCTCTACCATGTGGTGAGGCATATGATTGCACATAACTTGTTTTTCTAAAAAGCTACAAATATTTATATATGAAATGAACAGAATAGAACATAGAGCCATCTACTACAAAAAAAAAATACTGACATCAACTATTGAAAAACATTACACTAAATATAAACTCACAATCTTACGGCTCTTAGTTTCAATACAGGCACCATAGACATATATTCATTCAGTCCTTGTGTCCTGCAAGCCTCCAAGATCATTTGCCAGTATAATTCCCTCACCTCTAGTCTACTTTCCCAGTTCCCTCCCCTAATATTATGTGGGATTACTTCAAGCACAAAGAACATGAAATTAGCCTCTTTACATGCTGTGCTATGTTTGTATAGGGCATTATTCAAATCCTGCTTTTGGATCTTATACATATGTTCATAAATTCATCTTATAAATGCCCTCAACGTCTTTCCCACATAGAAAGAGAAACATTTTTTACATTCAGCTAAGTACACTATTCCTTTCATATCACAATTAGCATACTTTTTACTTAACAGTCTATCTCTACCCAGTAGATAGCGACATTCTTTGTTCAACACAACACTACACTGTGTGCATCTGTCACATTTAAATGTTCCTTTTTTCCTATTATTTGTCTCACCTCTACTTGCACTTTTTTCTAAAATGTTTTTAATATTCCTATCCTTCTCATAACTGAACATAATGGGCTGCTTAAGCATTATATTTAAATCTGAGAATTCAGAGAATATTTTCCAATTTCTATTCACTATTTGTTTCACCAAACCTGACTCACAGTTGAAAATCAAAATGAATGCACTATTATAATTTTTCTCTTCTGTTACTTGTGTATTAACATTCCTTGTCTTATCATTTTCCAAAAACTCTCCCTAATATTGCACAACATCTATCTCTTCTACCCTCAATCACTTCCTCCATCACTTCATTAACCAAATCTGGATATTTTCTTTCTAAAACATCTGCTTTAACTTATTACATTCATTCTCAAAGTCTTCCCTCATAGTTGTCATCCTTCATATTCTAATACATTGTCCTTTGACCAAATTTCTTTTCTGCTTATATGGATGGGCACTTGTGTAATATAGGTATGAATTAGAGAACATTTCTTTTCTAAAACTCTTTGACTCAAATGATTTACCTGCATAGTTTTTATATATAGTCACATCAAGATAGTTTAATCTATCTCTGTTGATATTATGTGTGAACTTAAGGAAGCTAGTGGTGGTATTAATGTACTATAAAAATTATTCTAATTTATCTTCCCCTTCTATCCAAAAAAAAAACACAAGTCGCCCAAGTACATTTTAAAAAACCCAATAATTTATGTAAGGAGAAATAAGTAAACATTTCTTTTCCCAGGTACTTAGGATGATGTTTGCGTAACTGGGGGCACAACAGGCCCCCCACAGCCACTCCTTGTAGCTGCCTAAAAAAGTCTCCTTCAAATATTATAGGTTCATAGGTTCATACTAGGCTATCTGCCCTAGGGTATTTGTAAGCCTAGCCAGCATGTGTTTGGCTTTTGCCACCCTTGAATTGAGTATACTGTGCCCTTTTTAAGGTTTGTTTACTGTGCCTCTGTCTAGTAGAGACACAGAAGTAATCCCCAGGGTAAACCTATGATCTCCCATCCACTCATCAAGATTCCTCTTGAAGAGAGTCAGTGAGGAGCTCTGCCTAACATGGACCGGGATTTTATTCCAGAGCAAAAGGAGTCTCTGAGTTATGAATCTGTCCCTCCAGCATGTCCTGTTTATTTCTGTGCTGAGGTTCAAGTCCCTCGATCACGTAGCTCTAAGGGATTTGGATTTTCTGAGGTAGAGCATGTCCATTAATTCCGGGTTGGACATAGCTTTATATGTCAGGCATAGTAGGTAGTATGCAACTGAGTAGAGCTGGAGTTTCTTTAGCCGAGCAGCATATGGCATCTGTTTGAGTCACTTGATCCTCTTTGTGAGGTACTTTTGGGGTCTTTCCAGTTGCTGCAGGTGCCGGGTAAGGTACATCCCAAATGGGGCATTGTGTTCTATTATGGGCCTGATGAGGGATGAATAGAGGGGCACGATGACCTCCTTTTATCTAGATGTGAATCCTTTCATGATAAGGTGGGCTATGTAGAAGGTCTTTCTAACCACTTTGGCAATGTGGTTATCAAAGGAGAGAGTACTATCTCTAATGATATTCTTATCGTAAATTTCTTGTGTTAAATTCTGTAACAAGTCCCAAGAGTCTTTAACTACACCTTGCCCTTCCAAGGATAGGTCCTTTAATTTAATATCTGACCATCTGGCCAAGGGTGCTGTTACTGAACCCTCTGAAGCCACTATGGGTCTCATTGGGGGATTTCCAACATTCTTATGCACCTTTGGCACTCCAAAAATAGTAGGAACTTTTGGCTTTTCTACATGGAGGTATTTGAAAGTTTGTAAATCAATAGAGCCTTCCAACAATAAGTCATTTAGGACCAAATATATTTTTCTATTTCCTATATTAATTTCATTAAGTGATGCTCTAACGTACCTATCCAAATTTTCAAGTATGTCCATCATTTTCGCTTCGTAAATGATTTGGTCCATAATAACAGTTCCACCTCCTTTACTTGGTTTAATAACTCTTATTGACAAATCACCTCTTATATCCCTTAATAAATTATTCTCATCCTTAGTAAGGTTATATGTAATTTTATTCTTAGAAAGTTCACTCCTTAATTTCTTTTCCATAAGAACCTCAAAATTTCTTAATTGTGGGTGTAAGGGGGGGTTATACGTGCTCCTTTTACTTAACACCTCTGTTTTAGAGCCATTGATATTCTGTCCTTGAAATAGGAGCTCAAAGTTTTTCTTTCTTAAATATAGCTTTAGATCTATTAGTACTTTACTAATGTCCGCCTTCCTATTTGGTACAAATTTGAGTCCTTTTGAAAAAAGTGAAAAATACACTTCATTAAGCTCTTTATTACTATAATTGTATATAGTATAGTCTTTATACTTACATAAATGTCCTTCAACTACTATTAAATCCTGGATAGACTCTGGTTCAACCCCATTCTGATCAACACTTACCACTGTTGGAAGCCCTTGTTGTTGCCGTTGCCCCTCCCCCCTTGCCCCCCATATTTGTAGTTTTCTTGATAATTGTTTTTTATTCTTTCTGATCACCTTAAAGGGGGGTACTCGGAGTAATCATTAATGTTACCTATCCCTTCCAATGATTCATGTGTCTCCCTTCTCAAAGGCTAATTCTGACCCCAACCATTCTCATACCCATAATTATTTTTATAAGTATATATTCTAGGTTTTGGATAGCAAACCTTGTCTTTATATTCTTTAATATACCTTTCTAATTTTCTACTTTTCCTTTCATAAGCATTTCTAATACTATTTTCAATTCTATTTAATGTATCATAATATTTCCTTTGGCTTTCCTCAATGGAAAATAACAAGTCCTCGGTTATTTTAGAGTTAATTCCTTCAATTCTACTATATAAACATTCCATTTCCCTATCATCTTCTTTTATAATAGCTTTCAATATTTCAAACCCACAATTATCAAAGATGCCTATTAATTCATGATGAAATTCCCTTCCCTCCTTCACTTTGTTAGGGTATTTACAAACTCTTAAGCCTTTTGGCACAATTTTTAGCCTCAAGCATTCCTTCAGGTATGCATTCTCCATTTCTATATTCTTGCACTTAAATAACATTTCATCCAACATTTTAACATTGCAATCATAAGTTAAATTGATATCACCCTCAGCCAGTGAGGGTGCTCTTTTCTCATTAAAACAATATTTTAAATGCATAATACTTGGAAAGTCCATTTTATACCTCTGTCCATTTGATTTGTGACCTTTGCTAGCATTTCCATCCTCTGTCCTACCCGTTACATTCGTACTAACATCATTCGAGTTAGTCCTGAGAATCAGAGGAAATTCTTGACAAGAGGTACCAGACCCCAAATCCGAGTTATGTTTGTTGTTTTTATTATAAAATCCTCCTGTAGCAGCTCCTTTCGCGCTATTAACCTTTCTCGCTAGCATTTCCTGATTCCCCGGCACTCCAGGCGATGATGTCAGCGGTGACTGGCTAGTGGGCGTCAGCAGCTCGATTAGCTGTGATAATTGGTTCGTTAATCTGTCTATCTTATCCAAATCACCGCCTCTCCCCTCCGTACCTTTTGTAACTGTCGTAGCCTCCTCCACTTCCATCACAAAAATACACCAAAAACTAAGAGACGATGGAACCAATTTCCCAAACAGTCCGACCAACAAAACAAAAGCAGAGCAATGGTAGAAAAAGAGGCTTGACTCCTTTGTAGCATGCACCACCGTTTATTGCTCTAAAACTCACGAACCTCAATACACATACTTATAAACAATAGACATACATTTAAAATGCATATTAAAATACATGTTAAAATGCATTATAAAATATTCATAGGCTTTTGATGTTTGTAGCCAAATAGCACCATCTAGTGTTTAGATCTAATTTTACTCAACAGGATGAAATATAAAAAAAAAAATTTTAAATTCATTTAAACAATCCACCTAAATTCATAAGGAACAATAAGCCTTTTACAAAATTAATTCTGACAATATAAAAACCTAAAGCTTTGCTGCTCTCAACTTTAGCACTGAGGCTAGGGAAACTGCATCATTCAGACCTGGAAGTTTATTAGCTTCCAATGATAGTTGCCACAATAATTCTTTGTATTCTATAGAAGTTTCCCATAAACCACCCATTATGTCCTTTTCCACCACTTCTAAAACAAAGAAGCTAAACTTTGCTTCCTGGCAACTTTTTTTATGTCTGTATAGTGCATTATTAGTGCATTTCGTCCTAATTTCATAATTATCCTCATAGGTGTAGTTAAAGACTCTTGGGACTTGTTACGGAATTTGACACAAGAAATTTATTTTAAGAATATCATTTTTATTATGATTGATATTGTTGATTTATTTTCTTCAATACCATATGGAGAAGGTATGAAATGGTTTGAAGAAGCATTGGTAAAATATGGAAAATTTAGTAACAATGATTATTTTAACGTTAATGGATTTGGTTCTAAGTAATAATTATATCCACTATGAAGGTGAGTTCTTTAAGCAAATCCAGGGGGTAGCTATGGGGGCGAGATGTGCCCCCATATATGCTAACATTATTTTGTCTGTCTGGGAAGATAGATATATTATTAATTCTAAATATACACATTGTTGGAAATTTTACAGGCGGTTTTTGGACGATATGTGCTTCCTATGGGTAGCTTCAGAGGATGAATTTTCTGCTTTTTATAAGCATATTTCAGAATCAACTAATTTTTTGGCCTTTACCTATCAATGTGATAAGAATAATTTAAATCATCTGGATATTTCTATAGGGAAGGGTGACCAAGGTTTCTTCTAAAAATTTACAGAAAGGAAACCTTCTCGAACTCCTATTTAGCTTACAATAGTGCTCACCCTTATCATCAGAAGAAAGGCATTGTTAAGGGACAATATGTAAGGGGGAGCAGAATGACATCAAGAGAATCAGATTTTAATGATGAATGTAAGAAGTTGCGTGAAATGTTCAGAGATAGAGGATACCCTATTAAACTTATTGAGATTATAGAGAATGAGGTTAGGATAGGAAGACAGGACAAATTCAAACCCATTTTGGAAGATAGAACAGGATTGAATGAAGTAAAATTAAAATTTGATAAATACAAAGGGGAAAGTAATTTTGTAGTGGATTATAGTGGGGAAGCTGTAAAGATAATAAAAATCTTAGATGGTGAATGGAACAGATTTAGAGAAATATCGGACCTTGAAAGTATTTTCGATTTCCCACTAAAATGTACTTATCGAAGGGGGAAGAGCTTAAAGACTATCTTGGAGGGTAAAAATGGGATGAATACAGTTAGAGATGGAAAAGTAGGAACTTTTAAATGTGGACGATGTTCTCAGTGCCCATATATTTGTACAAGGGAAACTATTTATATTAGTTGTAGGGACATTTTGATTCAGAGTAGATATTTTGCGAATTGTGAAGCCAGTGGGATAGTGTATGTAGGGTTGTGGGACCGCTGTGAGGTGTTTTATGTAGGTAAATCAGAAAGGAAACTGAAAAATAGAATATACGAGCATAATTATGAAATTAGGATGAAATGCACTAATAATATACTATACAGACATAAAAAAGTTGCCAGGAAGCAAAGTTTAGCTTCTTTGTTTTAGAAATGGTGGAAAAGGACATAATGGGTGGTTTATGGGAAACTTCTATAGAATACAAAGAATTATTGTGGCAACTATCATTGGAAGCTAATAAACTTCCAGGTCTGAATGATGCAGTTTCCCCAGCCCCAGTGCTAAAGCTGAGAGCAGCAAAGCTTTAGGTTTTTATATTGTCAGAATTAATTTTGTAAAAGGCTTATTGTTCCTTATGAATTTAGGTGGGTTGTTTAAAGGAATTAAAAAACATTTTTTTTATATTTCATCCTGTTGAATAAAATTAGATCTAAACACTAGATGGTGCTATTTGGCTACAAACGTCAAAAGCCTATGAGTATTTTATAATGCATTTTAACATGTATTTTAATATGTATTTTAAATGTATGTCTATTGTTTATAAGTATGTGTATTGAGGTTCGTGAGTTTTAGAGCAATAAACTGTGATGCGTGCTACAAAGGAGTCAAACCTCTTTTTCTACCATTGCTCTGCTTTTGTTTTGTTGGTCGGACTGTTTGGGCAATTGGTTCCATCGTATCTTAGTTTTTGGAGATTACTATCAACTTGGGTCCCCAGGTCCCTAATTACTTCTTCCGTGCTTAATGGATTACCGCCTATGTGGTAATTTGTGGGTACTTTGTTTTTGCCAAAGGGTATGACTATACACTTTTTGGCGTTTAGCTTTAGGCCATGGCGCTGGCACCAGTTATCCATCTCTGTGGGACCCTTTTGGAGGATGCTTATGTCAGCTGGGGAGTCAATTATGGTGTCCAGCTTGCAGTCATCTGCGAACTTTGTCAGCCACAGTCCTCCCGTGTTAGCCTGTACCTCAGAAATGTATATACCGAACAAGAGAGGTCCTAGGACTGAGCCTTGTGGGCCACCACTTGTAACTGGTTTCGAGTCTGACATGGCACTAGCGATTCTAACCCTGTGGGATCTGTCTTTGAGCCAGTTTGCAACCCATCTTATGACATAGGGGTTTATATTTAAGCTGGAGAGCTTATCTATGATGCCCGAGTGGGGTATTGTGTCGAAGGCTTTTGCGAGGTCCAGGTAGGCTGTGTGGACTACCTTCCCTTCATCAATGGCCTTTGTGACTGTTTCAAAGAAGTCTACCAGGTTCAAGAGGCAGGATCTGCCCTTAACAAAGCCGAATTGGGTAGGATCCAATGTCTGTAGGTCCCCAATGTCTTTGTTTATAAGTTCCATGATGATCCTCTCCATAGCTTTGCAGACCAGGCTAGTCAAGCTTATGGGATGATAGTTTCCAGGATCCATAGAGGCACCACCCTTGTGGAGTGGGACCACTGTTGCTGTACTCCATTCTTTGGGTACATATCCTGTGGTAAGGCTGAGATTGAACAGCAGCTTTACGTGAGGTTTTAGCTCTTCTTGGAGTTCATGCAGGACACAACCAGGGACACCGTCTGGTCCCATTGATGCTGTGTTTTTTGCTTTGGAGAGGGCTGCTTTCACCTGAGCATCTGAGATGTTTGGGAGGCAGAACTCTGCTGGGATAGATATTTGCTCTTTCGGGGGGGGGAGACGTTTGCACTGAACCTGTCTGCCAGTATGTTGGCAATGTCTGTGGGTTCAGTGTATTTTGTATCATTTTGGATCAACTCTGAGCATATCTGGGAGTTGCCACCCAGGTTCCTGATATAACTAAAGAAAGCCTTGTGATTATTTTTAGTGTCCTGTGCAAATTTTCTCACGAAGTTGGCCTTGGAGGATTTTATGAGGGATCGTAGTTTTTTGCTAGTACTGATCAGAGATGCCTTCCCTTTTAGGGATTTTGTTCTGTCATGTAGTAGCTTCCTCCTTTTGTTGTACAGCTTATTTATAACTGGGGTCCACCAGACTGGACGCCTGCCTTTGGAAGATTGGGTCTTTGTTTTGTTTGGCATAGAATGATCCATGCATTCCTGGAGGTGTCCATAGAATGCGTTTATAATGGATTCTGCAGTTTGGGCCATTGTTTCCACTGGCCTGGGGGCCTTGAAGGATTCCACCTCGGATTTGAGAAGTGTGAAGTTTGCTTTTGAGAAGTTCACTGTGGTTTTCTGGGCTGGGGGTGGGGTAGGGATGTGGATATCCAGTGAAATTAACTTATGGTCCAATCTTACCAATGAGGGGTATACCTCTGGTGTGGAGCATAGAGTCCTCATATTGGTGATGACCAGGTCTAGTATGTTTTCACCTCTTGTGGGGGTGGTGATTAGTTGTTTCATAGCATTAGAGTTTATAAATTCCAGGAATCTTTGGGCTAGGGTGTTTGGGCTTGAGTAGTGCTCCCAGTCCATGTTTGGGTAGTTGAAGTCACCCAATATAATGGTGTTTGGAGAGATCTTCATATTCTCCAGTGTTCTCAGAAAGGCTGAGTGGGATTCCTGATTTTGAGAGGGTGGTCTGTAGCATGCTACAAACTGAAAGGCAGTTCTGCCCACTGTTCGTTGCACATGGATGGTTTCCGATGCTTTGTGCAGCTCCACTAACCAGGAAGTGTGGGTATCTTTTATGAATATGGATACTCCCCCTCCTTTTGTGGTTCAGTTCGAGTTTTGGGGCCGAAAAGCATGATATGAGGTATAACCTGGTAATGCTGGGGTGCTCTCTGGAGCCTTGAACCAGGTTTCTGTTACTGCACAGATATCAATGTTCTCCATACTGAGGAGAGTTTTGAGTGCATGCATCTTGAGGTTTAGACTTCTGGCGTTGAGCAGCATTACCCTTAGTTTCTTTTTCATTGTGTTTTCTATGGTGGTGGGTTTGTCTTTTGAGCCTTGCCTAAAAAAGGCACTATGGGGGTGGAAAGAGCCTTTGCCAATGTCCAAAATCCCAGAGGTGACAGGTGCAAGCCATCCCTGGTGAAGCAATGTGGCTTGTCGAGCATGTCCTCCCAGGCTGACAGGCACTGGATCCCCTTTGAATTACACCAAAATTTTAGCCAGTTATTAAAATTGATCATTTTGTCTTTATACTGTGTCATCATTCTAGGTGAGGGTAGGATGCTGCTCAAGTTCAGGGTCATACCGGCCTGGGCTACATGATCGGAGAGCTCCTCTATGTCTCTTTTCATGTAGTCCAGGGAGGTACGTCTCAGGTCATTCACACCAGCATAGACAATGACTGAGTCATATTTGTACTTGCTTCGGAGAGACCTGAGTGCTTGCATTATGTAGCGGATCCTAGCACCTGACAGGCAGCTCACTGTGACCTTCTCATTCAGCCTAGTGAGCGGGACATCAGTGTATCTGACTATAGAGTCACCTATTACAAGTGTGTTAGGTGTGTTATTTATCCTTAGGGGCTGTGACTGTTTGGCACACTGACTTTGTGAACTATGTGTTTCACATGTTTTGTTTTGGGGTGGTGCTTGCTTGGATGTCTGCTTTGGAGGTCTCTGTTGCTTAGGCAGATTTTTAAGGTTTTAGCTCTTCTTGGAGTTCATGCAGGACACAACCAGGGACACCATCTGGTCCCATTGATGCTGTGTTTTTTGCTTTGGAGAGGGCTGCTTTCACCTGAGCATCTGAGCTGTTCAGGAGGCAGCACTCTGCTGGGATAGATATTTGCTCTTTTGGGGGGTATTTTTAAATAACATTTTTAAAGTTACCATAGAGTCTCCAAGTATGTTTTTGTGTGTTTATGTGTTTGGTTTGCTGTTGTAGTAGGACTATGTGAGACGGGATTTGTGGTATGTGAGGTTACCTTCTCCTCCTGACTGGTTGCACCAGTTCTTGGTTGAGAGAGCACTGCCTCCAGTTTGGCTATATGATTGCATCTCTCACATATATTTGAACTTGTTGGGAGGAGGAGAGGGTTGTCTGTGTACATGAGGCAGTTGTAACATTGCCACAAGATTCCCAGATTCACCAGATGGACTGGAGAGGAAACCATCAACTGACCTTTGGACATGCTAGAATAGTATAGGGAATTCCTTTATTTCTGATTCAAAAGGGATCAATAGGGGACCAGGTATTCGAAGGGAGTATATGAGGGTGTAGTGCTTTAAGTTTTCAAGCGCTGACTTCTAAAATTGCTTTTATGAGCAAGTGCTGGGCCTTATATTGAGAATAGGGTGTTTAGTTTGAGAGATAGAGCAGTTCTAAGGGAAAAAGTGAAGAGTAGACTTAGTGGAGCCGGGAATGGTTTAAACCCGATTAAGTGGCGCTGCCCGATGCAGCTCTATGTGCAAAAATCTTGCAAAACTGCGCTAAAGCGGGCTTTAAAGCAGGGAGTTAGAAAGAGATAGGAAATGGCCCAAGACAGCTAATAAGCTACAAGTTACTGGGCTGAAACCCCTCCTCAAGGGACAGATAGGTTGCTCAGAGCTCCCCACACTCACTGGTGAACAAAGAAGCTTCCTCCTATCCAAATAAGGATATGGGCAACACAGGAACTATGACACAGCCCAGAAATCAGCAATACCTGAGGAGTGGACTATTCTAGTTCAGGAAAGGCGGGAAACAAGGATTTTTTTTGTTTTTTTCTTTTTTTTAAATAGTAACAGAGATTAGGTACAGAAACACAGTAAATGCTTTAATTCGGCTAGCGCACTTGAGTGTGTAGCCTACCAGTTAAACTAGGCGAAAAACAAACTTTAAAAGTGCAACAACACAAAAAATACAGGCAGTATGAAGTTGTTATGAAGAACCAGTTCCAACAATTCCATTATTACCCTCAATTCTTTCCAGTTGAATGTTTAGTATCCAACAAGGCTTCTAAAAAACACTCTATCCTCACTTCATGTGGTATGATGGAGAATAGGTCAACAATATCCACTGTTACAAAAATTGTCTCAGTATCAAATAACTGTTGATCCACATTTCTAAGAAGGTCCCAGGAATCTTTTAAGAAACCTTCCTGCCCTAACCAAACTTTCTTAATTTTTGAATCCAGGTATTTTGCTAATGGATATGTTTTCAACCCATTAGCCAAAACAATTGGTCTAATTGGGGGATCCTGAGTATTTTTATGAACTTTTGCTATACCAAAAATAGCAGGGATTACTGGTTTTTCAACATATAAATAATCATAGGTTTGTTTATCAATTAACTCAACATTTAAAAGCTCTTTTAGTGCTAAGTCAATTTTGGAATGGGCAATATTAATCTCATTAATAGATATTGTCTCATAGCTAGTATCATCTCTTAGTAATTCTTCCATTTTGGCTCCGTAAATGATATTGTCCATAACAACCATTCCTCCTCCTTTATCCGGCTTTGAAATTCTAATATTTGTGTTATCACTCAACTCCTTTAATAGTCAGGTTAGAGACTATCTTTGACTTACTCAACGCTTCTCTCAATTCTTTCTCAACAACAGTCTCAACATTTTTTAGCTGTGGATGTAAAATTGGGTTAATTGTACTTTTCCTTTTAGGTATTTTACTACTAGAGGGGGAGGGTTGTTTTGCCATATTGTTATTATTCTCAAGTAGTAATTCTAAATTCTTTTTCCTAGTAAAAAGTTTTAAATCAATTAGTATTTTACTAATATCACTTTTACACTTGGGGACAAACTTCAGCCCCTTCAGAAAGAGCTTAAAATGCCATTCATTGATCTCCACACTACTATAATTAAAAATGTTGAAATTTTGAAAACTATATACATGTTCATTAATCCTAATAATGTCGGCATTAAAAATAAACCAATGTTCCCTTATGCTGTGTCAAGACTTCCCTTCCATGTTTTAATACTGTACTACCAGTCTGTTCCTGATTCTCTCTGAGCGTCTCGGTAAAGGGAGATTTAATGGGTTAGTGATATCATAACTTTGATTCTCGAACTCACCTAAAACTTCATCAGTCTGCTTTAGAATAATTGACCTTATTATATACACCATTACACTCTCTGCCTTTCCATTCACCTCTGTTACCAACATTGCTTTCAATTCCTGGTTCACTAACTCTATACTTTCTATTACCACCATATTCATCCTTATTCCGCAAAGAATAATTGTTATTATTGCCCATCCCTTGTTTATATTTAGGATAACTTCTACTTTCTTCGTATTCTAAAAGATCCCTTTCAATTTTCCTAGACTTCCTTCTAGAAATATTTGAACATTTATCATCAATTTTCTTTTTGATATTCTAATATTTGTTCCTTTCATTCTCAACTGTGAACAACAAATCTTTTAAGACACATTCATTAACTTCTGCAATTTTCTTAAAAATCTCAGCATTTCAACTTCATTGTCTCTAATGATAATTTTCATAATCGCAAACCCACATGTATCAAAAATATTGGTTAACTCTTTAATGCTAGCTTCCTTTGTGTTATTTGGATATTTGTATATGCAAAGCTCTTTGGGAACTATTTTTAATACAAGACATTGCTTTAAATATAAATTGCCCAAGTGAAGTGTTTTATACTTCATCATAACATCTTCCAAAAAACAAATATTTTCATTGTATGTATTAACCCTGTCCAAACCCAGTTTCTTCTAAGCTTCCTTTGTGATAGTCTTTTTGAAAGTAATTTTTTTAGGAGTTTAAGTGATTGGATAAACGGTTTAGTGAAGCACATATAATAGGGGGGTTGGGACTAATGACTTGTTTTTTCTGATGAAGTTACATGGTTGACGAAAAATGTGGTGAAAAAGTTAAGCATTTCTTTTGATGTGTATTTTCGTTTAATAAAGTTGAAGTTCATTATATTGGTGGATCCAGGTGCTTTGTTTTACATTAAAACAAAAAAGACCTGCAGTAACTCCTCTAACCAGTCTCATGCCTTACATAATATATTTATAATTCTCTCTGCCCTACACTACAGATTCTGTGGACTTTTAAACCTCTTTCTCATTTTTTCCCTTCAATAAACACATAAGTATACATTTGCAATTTTTGAAATAAGAAAGTTCTAAACTGCATACCTTCTCCTTGGCTGTAGCACATTTCCAACTTCAGGTCTCTGATTGTTTTTCTGCACTTTTTCTTGGCTCTTCCAGCTCTGTAGATTCAAGTCTGGATGAAACTTCTTCTTCCAGTGTACCATCCTTCTCTCGCCTCTAAGTGGCAGCATACACCCATTGATCGTGACTGCAAATTAAAAAAAAAAAGACCTGCAGTAAATCGTCTAACCAGCATCAAGCCTTACGTATGGTATTTATAATTATCTTTGCCTTACAATACAGATTCGGTGGACTTTTCCACCTCTTTCTCGTATTTTTCACCAATAATCCCATATGTATACCTTTGCAAGTTTTAAAATAAGAAAGTTCTAAACTGTATACCTTCTCCCTGGCTGTGTCACCTTTCCAACCTCAGGTCACTGATTGTTTTATGGACTTTTTCTTGGCTCTTTCCATCTGTAGATTCATGTCTCCATGATCCTTCTTCTTCTAGTGTACCATCCTCATTTCACCTCTAAGTGGCAGCATACATCCTTTGATTGTGACTGTAGAGTTAAAAACAAAAAAGACCTGCAGTAAATCCTCTAACCAGCCTCATGCCTTACGTATTGTATTTATAATTCTTTGTTCCCTAAACTACAGATTCTGTTGACTTTTCCATCTCTTTCAAATTTTTCCTTCAAATAATCACATATGTATACTGTTGCAATTTTTGAAATAAGAAAGTTCTATACGGCATACCTTCTTCCTGGCTGTAGCACCTTTCCAACTTCAGGTCCCTGATTGTTTTTCTGAACTTTAACTTGGCTTTTCCAGCTCTGTAGATTCGAGTTTCGACAATTCTTCTTATATCAGTGTATCACCCTCCTCTCACCACCAGGTGGCAGCATACACCCATTGATTGTGACTGTAAAGTTTAAAACAAAAAAGACCTGCAGTAAATCTTTTAACCACCCGCATGCCTTACATATTGTATTTATAATTTTCTCTGCCCTATACTAAAGATTCTCTGGATTTTTCCACCTCATTCTCATTTTTTCCTCTCCAAGAATGTCAAATGTGTACCTTTGCAATTTTTGAAATAAGAAAATTTTAAACTGCATACCTTCTCCCTGGCTGTACCACCTTTCCAACATCAGGTCACTGATAGTTTTTCTGGACTTTTTCTTGACTCTTTTCGCTCTGCAGATTTGAGTCTTGACCAGCCTTCTTCTTCAGTGTACCACCATCCTCTCGCCACTAGGAGGCAGCATACACCTATTTATTTTGACTGTAAAGTTTAAAACAAAAAAGACTGCAGTAAATGCTCTAAATAGCCTCATGCCTTACGTATTGTATTTTTAATTCTCTCTACCGTACACTACATATTCTGTGGACTTTTCCACCTCTTGCTAATATATTCCCTCCAATAATCCCGTATGTATACTGTTGCAATTTTCAAAAAAAGAAAGTTCTATACAGCATACCTTCTCCCTGGCTGTAGCACCTTTCCAATTTCAGGTCCCTGTTTTTTTTTCTTAACTTTTTCTTGGCTTTTCCAGCTCTGTATAGTCGAGTGTCAACGAATCTTCTTCCAGTGTACCACCCTCCTCTCGCCACTAGGTGACAGCATACACCCATTAATTGTGACTGTAGAGTTAAAAACAAAAAAGACCTGGAGTAAATCCTATAAACAGCCTCATGCCCTACGTATTGTATTTATAGTTCTCTTTACCCAACAATACAGATTCTGTGGACTTTTCCACCTCCTGCTCATTTTTCACCTCCAATAATCCCATATGTATACCTTTGCAATTTTTGAAATAGGAAAGTTGTAAACTGCATACCTTCTCCCTGGCTGTAGCAGCTTTCCAACTTCAGGTCACTGATTGTTTTTCTGGACTTTTTCTGGGCTCTTCCTGCTCTGTAGATTCGAGTCACGACGAACCTTCATCTTCCAGTGTACCACTCTTCTCTCACCCATAGGTGGCAGCACACACACATTGATCGGGACTGTAAAGTTTAAAACAAAAAAGAGCTGCAGTAAATCCTCTTACCAGGCTCATGCCTTACGTATTGTATTTATAATTCTCTGTGCCCTGCACTACACATACTCTGGACTTTTCACATCTTTCTCATTTTTCCCTTTAATAATCCTATATGTATACATTTGCAATTTTTGATATAAGAAAGTTCTAATGCAATTTTTGATATAAGAAAGTTCTAAAGTGCATACCTTCTCCCTGGCTGTAGCACATTTCCCACTTCAGGTTACTGATTGTTTTTCTGGACTTTTTCTAGGCTCTTCCTGCTCTGCAGATTCGAGTCTCGATGAACCTTCATCTTCCAGTGTACCAGCCTTCTCGCACCCATAGGTGGCAGCATACACCCATTGATTGTGACTGTAAATTAAAAAAAAAAAAAGACCTGCAGTAAATTGTCCAACCAGCATCATGCCTTATATATGGTATTTATAATTCTCTTTGCCCTACAATACAGATTCTGTCACCTTTTCCACCTCTTTCTCATTTTTTCCCACCGATAATCCCATATGTATACCTTTGCAAGTTTTAAAATAAGAAAGTTCTAAACTGCATACCCTCTCACTGGCTGTAGCACCTTCCCAACCTCAGGTCACAGATTGTTTTTCTGGACTTTTTCTTGGTTCTTCCGATCTGTAGATTCGAGTCTCCTCTCGAATCTAGGTTGCAGCACGCATCCTTTGATTGTGACTGTAAAGTTTAAAATAAGACCTGCAGTAAATCCTCTAACCAGCCTCATGCCTTACGTATTGTATTTATAATTCTGTCTTCCCTACACTACAGATTCTGTGGACTTTTCCACCGCTTTCTCATTTTTTCCCTGCAATAAACACATAAGTATACCTTTGCAATTTTTGAAATAAGAATGTTTCATACATCATACCTTTTCCCTGGCTGTTGCACCTTTTCAACTTCAGGTCCCTGATTGTTTTTCTCAACTTTTTCTTGGCTTTTCCAGCTCTGTAGATTTGATTTTCTTTCTCATTTTTCCCTCCAATAATGCCATACGTATACCTTTGCAATTTTTGAAGTAAGAAAGTTCTAACTTGCATACCTTCTCCCTGGCTATAACCCTTTTCCAACTTCAGGTCACTGATTGTTTTTCTCGACTTTTTCTTGGCTTTTCCAGCTCTGTAGATTTGAGTGTCAATGATTTTTCTTCTTCCAGTGTACAACCATCCTCTTGCCACTAGGAAGCAGTATACACCCATTGATTGTGACTGTAAAGTTTAAAACAAAAAAGACCTGCAGTAAATCTAGTAACCAGCCTCATACCATACGTATTGTATTTATAATTTTCTCTGCCTTATACTAAAGATTCTGTGGATTTGTCCACCTCTTTCTCATTTTTCCCTCCAATAATGCCATATGTATACCTTTGCAATTTTTGAAGTAAGAAAGTTCTAACCTGCATACCTTCTCCCTGGCTGTAACCCTTTTCCAACTTCAGGTCACTTTTCTGGACTTTTCTTGGCTCTTCCTGCTCTGTAGATTCGAGTCTCGATGAACTTTTTTCTTCGAGTGTACCACTGTTCTCTCGCCACTAGGTGGTAGCATACACACATTGATTGTGACTGTAAAGTTTAAAACAAAAAAGACCTTCAGTAAAAATTTTAACCAGCCTCATGCCTTACGTATTGTAATTATAATTTTCTCTGCCCTATACTAAAGATTCTGTGGATTTTTCCACCTCTTTTTAATTTTTTCACTCCAATAATGTCATATGTATACTTTTGTAATTTTTGAAATAAGAAAGTTATAAACTGCATACCTTCTCCCTGGATGTAACCCCTTTCCAACTTCAGGCCATTGATTGTTTTTGTGGACTTTTTCTTGGCTTTTCCCACTGTAGATTTTAGTCTGAATCAATTTCTTCTTCCAGTGTACCAACCTCCTCTTTCCACTAGGTGGTAGCATACACCCATTGATTGTGACTGTAAAGTTTAAAACAAAAAAAAAAAAACTGCAGTAAATCCTATAACCAGCCTCATGCCTTACATATTTTATTTACAGTTCTCTTTGTCCTACAATACAGATTCTGTGGACTTTTCCACCTCTTTCTCATTTTCCCTCAAATAATCCCATATGTATACCTTTGCAATTTTTAAAATAATAGAGTTCTAAACTGCATACCTTCTCCCTGGCTGTAGCACCTTTCCAACATCAGGTCACTGATAGTTTTTTTGGACTTTTTCTTGGCTCTTCTCGCTCTGTAGACTCGAGTCTCGACCAACCTTCTTCTTCCAGTGTACCACCCTCCTCTCACCACTAGGTGGCAGCATACACACATTGATTTTGACAGTAAAGTTTAAAACAAAAAATACCTGCAGTAAATGCTCTAAATTGCCTCATGCATTACGTATTGTATTTTTAATTCCCTCTGCCGTACACTACATATTCTGTGGACTTTTCCACAGCTTGCTCATTTTTTCCCTCCAATAATCCCGTATGTATACCTTTGCAATTTTTGAAATAGGAAAGTTGTAAACTGCATACCTTCTCCCTGGCAGTAGCACCTTTCCAACTTCAGGTCAGTGACTGTTTTTCTGCACTTTTTCATGGCCCTTACTGCTCTGTACATTCTAATCTCAATGAACCTTCTTCTTCCAGTGTGCCACCCTCCTCTCTCCACTAGGTGGCAGCATACACCCATTGATTGTGAGACTAAAGTTTAAAATAAAAAAGACCTGCAATATATCCTCTAACCAGCCTCATGCCTTACGTATTGTAGTTATAATTCTCTCTGCCCTACACTACAGATTCTATGGTCCTTTCCACTTCATTCTCATTTTTTCCATCTAATAATCCTATGTGTATACATTTGCAATTTTTGAAATAAGAAAGTTATAAAGTGCATACCTTCTCCTCGCTGTAGCACCTTTCTAACTTCAGGTCACTGATTGTTTTTCTGCACTTTTTCTTTGCTCTTCCTGCTTTGTAGATTCGAGTCTTGATTAACCTTCTTCTTTCAGTGTACCACCCTCCTCTCACCACTAAGTGGCAGCATACACCTATTGGTTGTGACTGTAAAGTTTAAAACAAGACCTGCAGTAAATCCTCTAACCAGCGCCATGCCTTACGTATGGTATTTATAATTCTCTCTTCCCTACAATACAGATTCTGTGGACTTGTCCATCTCTTTCTCATTTTTCCCACCAATAATCCCATATGTATACCTTTGCAAGTTTTAAAATAAGAATGTTCTAAACTTCATACCTTCTCCCTGGCTGTAGCACCTTTCCAACCTCGGGTCACAGATTTTTTTTGGACTTTTTATTGGCTTTCCCATCTGTAGATTCGAGTCTCCATGAACCTTCTTCTTCTTCCAGTGTACCATCCTCCTCTCGCCTCTAGGTGGCAGCATAATTCCTTTGTTTATGACTGTAAAGTTTAAAACAAGACCTGCAGTAAATCCTCTAACTAGCCTCATGCCTTATATATTGTATTTATAATTTTCTCTGCCCTACACTACAGATTCTGTGGACGTTTCCACCTCTTTCTCACTTTTTCTCTCAAATAATCCCATATGTATACCTTTGCAATGTTTGAAATAAGAAAGTTCTATATGGCATACCTTCTCCCTGGCTGTAGCACCTTTCCAACTTAAGGTCATTGATTCTTTTTCTGGATTTTTTCTTGGCTTTTCCAGCTGTGTAGATTCGAGTGTCAAAGAATTTTTTTCTTTCAGTGTACCACCCTCCTCTCACCACTAGGTGGCAGCAAACACTCATTGATTGTGACTGCAGAGTTTAAAACAAAAAAGACCTGCATTAAATCTTCTAACCAGTCTCATGCCTTATGTATTGTATTTATACTTTTCATTGCCATATACTAAAGATTCTGTGGATTTTTCCACCTCTTTCTCATTTTTTCCCTCCAATAATGCCATATGTATACCTTTGTAATTTTTGAAATAAGAACTTTCTAAACTGCATACCTTCTCCCTGGCTGTAACCCCTTTCCAAATTCCGGTCACTGATTGTTTTTCTGGACTTTTTCTTGGCTCTTCCCGCTCTGTAGATTCGAGTCTTGAACTTTCTTCTTCCAGTGTACCACCCTCCTCTCACCACTAGGAGGCAGCATACACCATTAATTGTGAATTTAAAGTTTAAAACAAACAGTATGAAGAAAAAAATGATCAATTTCAACAATTGGCTAAGTTTCTGGTGACATTCAAAGGGGCTCCAGTATCTGTCCACCTGGGATGACATGCTCTACAAGCCACGTTGTTTCACAAGAGATGGGTTGCACATGTCACCCTTAGGCTTTCGAATACTGGCAAGGCTCTTGCTGCCCCCATAGTGCCTTTTTTAGGCAAGGTTCAAAAGACAAAACCACCATAAATAGCACAAGTAACCAAAAACTGGGGATAATGCTACTCAACGCCAGAAGTCTAAACCTCAAAATGCACGCACTCGAGGCACTCCTCAGTATGGAGAACATCGACATCTGTGCAGTAACAGAAACCTGGTTTCAGGCTCCTGAGAGCAACCCAGCACTACTAGGATAAAACTCATACCATACCTTTCAGTCACAGAACTAGGACCGAAACACAAAAGGCGGGGGTGTATCCATATTCATCAAGAATACCCACACCTCCAGGTTAGTGGCGCAGCACAATGAATCAGGAATCATCCTTGTGCAACTAACAATGGGCAAAACTGCAATCCAAATTGTAGCTTGCTACAGATCACCCACCATGGCCCAGGACCCCCATTCATTATTTCTGGAAACACTGGGAAATATGAAGGTCCTACCAAACACCCTAATACTGGGTGATTTCAATTACCCAAAAATAAACTGGGAGAGCTACTCAAGTACTAACTCTCTTGCCCAATGCTGCCTAGAATTTATAAACTTGAACACCCTGGATGACTGGTCAACACCTCTACCAGGGGGAACAACATACCCAAGGTCAACCCCATGCTGGTTAGATCAGACCATAGACTAATCACTCTGGATATCCACATTCCGCCCCCACCCCCAATCAAGGAAACCACCATGAAAAACTTTTCAAAAGCAAACTTTACATTACTTAAAACTGAGGTGTAAAGGTTCACAGCCCCCATGCTAAAGGACAATGTCCAAGCGCTGAAACATTTACAAAGGCATTCTATATGCATCTGCAGAAATGCATGGATCGTGCTATCCAAGTAAAACTAAGACACACTCCTGCAAGAAAAGGAAACCAGTCTGGTGGACCCCTGCCATAAACTAGCTATACAACAGAAGGAGGAAACTAGTACAGAAAAGAGTAAAATCTCAAGAAGGAAAGACATCCCTGATCAATATCAGCAAGAAACTACGATCCCTCATTAAATCATCTAAGGCTAGTTTCAAAAGAAAAATTGCCAATGACTCCAAAGATAACCACAAAACGTACTTTAGCTATGTCAAGAACCTAAGTGGAAACTCTCAGATCTGCTCTGAGTTAGTGCAGAATGGCACAAAATACACTGAACTGACTGATATTGACAACATTCTGGCAGACAGGTTTAGTGCAAACTTCACCCCCCTCTCACCCCCTAAAGGACCCATAACCATACCAGAAGAATGTAGAGCCCTGTCAGTCACTGGCACACAGGTTAAAACAGCCCTATCCAAAGCCAAAAACACAGCTTCAATGGGACCAGACGGTGTCCCAGGCTGTGTCTTACAAGAGATCCAAAATGAACTAACCTCTCACCTAAACACACTGTTCAAATTCAGCCTCTCTACAGGCTACATACCCACAGAGTGACGCACAGCAACAGTTATCCTGGTCCACAAAGGTGGAGCCACAACGGACGCCGGGAACAATTGCCCTATAAGTCTGACTAGCCTGGTCTGCAAGGCTATGGAATGCATCATCATGGAACTCATTAACAGAGACATTGGGAATCTCCAAACCTTGGACCCTACCCAGTTTGGCTTTGTTAAGGGCAGACCATGCCTCCTAAACCTGGTGGACTTCTTTGAGACAGTTGCCAAGGCATTAAATGAGGGAAAGGAGGTCCACACAGCCTACCTAGACCTCGCAAAGGGTTTTGACACCATTCCCCATTCTAGTATTATAGACAAGCTCACCAGCTTGAACATAAACCCCTACATCATGAGATGGGTTGCCAAATGGTTCATGGGTAGAACCCACATGGTGAGAGTTGCAGGCTCTATGTCCGACTCTAAACAGGTTACAAGTGGCGTCCCCCAGGGCTCAGTCCTAGAACCCCTCCTATTCAGTATATACTTCTCGGAGGTACAGGCATGCATAGGAGGACTATGGCTGACCAAGTTCACAGATGACTGCAAACTAGGGGCCATAACTGATTCTCTGGCTGATACAGACACCCTTCTGATAGGTCTGACAGAGACGGAAACCTGGTGTCAAAATCATGGCCTCAAGCTAAATGCCAAAAAGTGCAGTCATCCACTTTGGAAAAAAACAAAGTAACCGTGAACTACCACATAGGTGGTAGTCCCCTAAATACAGAAAATGTAATAAGGGATCTGGGGACCCAAGTAGATAGTAATCTCTCCTTTGATAATCATATTGCCAAGGTGGTTGGAAAATCCTTCTATGTGGCCCACCTAATCACAAAAGGGTTTACATCTAGAACAAAAGAGGTTATTGTGCCTCTCTACTCATCAACCATTAGACTTATCATAGAATACAATGCCTCATTTGGGATGTACATTACAAGACACCTGCAACAGCTGGATATAAATGCCCTTGGGCAGATAGCCTAGTACTTATCTATGAACCTATGAACCTAAAAACCCTGCAGTAAATCCTTTAACCAGCCTCATGCCTTACATATTGTATTTATAATTCTCTCTCCTACACTACAGATTCTGAGACTTTGGCACCTCTTTCTCATTTCTTTCCTCCAATAATCCCATATGTATTACTTTGCAAATTTTGAAATAAGAAAGTTCTAAACTGCCTACCTTCCCCTGGCTGTAGCAGCTTTCCAACTTCACGTCACTGATTGTTTCTCTGGACTTTTTCTTGGCTCTTCCTGCTCTGTAGATTTGAGGCTAGATGACCCTTTTTTTTCTTCTGGTGTACCGCTTTCCTCTCATCATTAGGTGGCAGCATTCACCTGTTGATTGTAACTGTAAAGTTTAAAACAAAAAAGACTTGCAGTAAATCCTCTAACCAGCCTCCTGCATTACGTATTGTATATATAATTCTCTCTGCCCTACACAACAGGTTTGGAGGACTTTTCCACCTATTTCTCTTTTTTCCCTCCAGTAATCCCATATGTATACATTTGCAATTCTTGAAATAAGAAAGTTCTAAACTGCATACCTTCTCCCTGGCTGTAGCACCTTTCCACCTACAGATCACTGATTGTTTTTCTGGAATTTTTCTTGGATCTTCTCGCTCTGTAGGTTTGAGTCTCAACAAATCTTCTTTTTCCAGTGTACCACCCTCCTCTCGCCACTAGGTGGCAGCATACGCCCACTGATTGTGACTGTAATGTTTAAAACAAAAAAGACCTGCAGTAAATAACCTGCCTCATGCCTTACATTTTGTATTTATAATTCTCTCTGCCCTATACTACACATTCTGTGGACTTTTCCACCTCTTTCTTATTTTTTCCCTCCAATAATCCTATATGTATACCTTTGCAATTTTTGAAATAAGAAAGTACTAAATTACATACTTTCTCCCTGGATGTAGCACCTGTCCAACTTCAGGTCAGTGATTGTTTTTCTGGACTTTTTCTTGGTTCTTCTCACTCTGTAGATTTGAGTCTCAACAAATCTTCTTATTCCAGTGAACCACCCTCCCCTCGCCACTAGTTAGCAGCATGCACCAATTGATTGTGTCTGTAATGTTTAAAACAAAAAAGACCTGCAGTAAATCCTCTAACCAGCCTCATGCCTTACATATTGTATTGATAATTCTCTCTGCCCTATACTACAGATTCTGTGACTTTTCCACCTCTTTCTCATTTTTTCCCTCAAATAATCCCATATTTATACCTTTGCAATATTGTAAATAAGAAAGTTCTAAACTGCATACCTTCACAGTGGCTCTCACACTTTCCAACTTCAGGACACTGATTGCTTATCTGGACCTTTTCTTGGCTCTTCCCGCTCTATAGATTTGAGTCTCGATGAACCTTCTTCATCCAGTGTACCACCTTCCCCTCACAACTAGGTGGCAGCATACACCCATTGATTGTGACTTCAAAGTTTAAAACAAAAAAGACCTGCAGTAAATTCTCTCACCAGCCTTATGCCTTACGTGTTGTAGTTATAATTCTCTCTGCCCTGCATTACAGATTCTGTGGACTTTTCCTCATCTTTCTCATTCTTTCCCTCCGATAATCCTATATTTACACCTTTGCAAATTTTGAAATACGAAAGTTCTAAACTATATACCTTCTTCCTGGCTGTAGCACCTTTCCACCTTCAGGTCACTGATTTTTTCTTCTGGACTTTTTCTTGGCTCATCCCATTCTGTAGATTTGAGGCTAGATGAACCTTCTTCTTCTTCCAGTGTACCACTTTTTTCTCACCACCAGGTGGCAGTATACACCTGTGATTGTGACTGTAAAGTTTAAAACAAAAAAGACCTGCAGTTAATCCTCTAACCAGCCTCCTGCATTACGTATTGTATATATAATTCTCTCTGCCCTACACTACAGATTCTGTGGACTTTTCCACCTGTTTATCTTTTTTCCCACCAAAAATACCATATGTATACATTTGCAATTCTTGAAATAAGAAAGTTCTAAACTGCATACCTTCTCCCTGGCTGCAGCACCTTTCCAACTTCAGGTCACTGATTGTTTTTTTCAACTTTTTCTTGGCTATTCATGCTCTGTAGATTTGAGTATCAATGCACCTTCTTCTTCCAGTGTACCACCCTCATCTCACCCATTGATTGTGATTGTATAGTTTAAAACAGAAAAGACCTGCAGTAAATTCTCTAGCCAGACTCATGCCTTTACGTATTATAGTTATAATTCTTTCTGCCTTGCACTACAGATTCTGTGGACTTTTCCACCTCTTTCTCATTTTTCCCTCCAATAATCCCATATGTATACCATTGCAACTTTAGAAATAAGAAAGTTCTAAACAGCATACCTTCTCCCTGCTGTAGCATCTTTCCAACTTCAGATCTCTGATTGTTTTTCTGACCTCTTTCTTGGCTCTTCCTGCTCTATAGATTAGAGTCTCGACGAACCTTCTTCTACTGGTGTACCACACTCCTCTCACCGCTAGGTGGAATAATACACCCATTGATTCTGACTGTAAAGTTTAAAACAAAAAAGACCTGCAATATATCCTCTAACCAGCCTCATGCCTTATGTATTGCATTTATTATTCTCTCTGCCCTACACTACAGATTCAGTCAACTATTCCACCTCTTTCTCATTTTTTTCCTCCAATAATCCTATATGTGTACCTTTGTAATTTTTGAAATAAGGAAGTTCTAAACTGCATATATTCTCCCTGGCTGTAGCACCTGTCCAACTTGAGGTCACTGATTATTTTTCTGGACTTTTTCTTGGCTCTTCTCGCTCTCTAGATATGAGTCTCAACAAATTTTCTTCACCCAGTGTACCACCATCCGCTCACCACTAGGTGGCAGCATACACCCACTGATTGTGACTGTAAAGTTTAAAACAGAAAAGACATGCAGTAAATCACCTAACCAGCCTCATGCCTTACGCATTGTAGTTATAATTCTCTCTGCCTCCACTTTAGATTTTTTGGACTTTTCCACCTCTTTCTCGTTTTTCCCTCCAATAATCCCATATGTATATCCTTGCAATTTTTGAAATAAGAAAGTTCTAAACTGCATACCTTCTCTCAGGCTGTCGCACTTTAAACTTTAGGACTCTGATTGTTTTTCTGGACTTTTTCTTGGCTCTTCCCACTCTATAGATTCGAGTCTCGACGAACCTTCTTCTTTCAGTGTACCTCCATTTTATCGCAACTAGGTGGCAGCATACACCCATTGATTGTGACTGTAAAGTTGAAAACAAAAAAGACATGCAGCAAATCCTCTAACCAGCCTTATGCCTTATGTATTATATTTATAATTCTCTCATCCTTACACTACATATTCTGTGGACTTTTCCACCTCTTTCTCATTTTTTTCCCTCCAATAATCCCAAATGTATACCTTTGCAATTTATGAAATAAGAAAGTTCTAAACTGTATACCCTCTTCCTGGCTGCAGCACCTGTACAACTTCAGGTCACTGATTGTTTTTCTGGACTTTTTCTTGGCTCTTCTCGCTCTGTGGATTCGAGTCTCAACTAAACTTCTTCCAGTGTCTCACCCTCCTCTTGCCACTAGGAGGCAGTATACACCCATTGATTGTGACTGTAAAGTTTAAAACAAAAAAGACTTATAATCCCATATGTTTACCTTTGCAACTTTTGAAATAAGAAAGTTCTAAACTGCATACCTCATTCTTGGCTGTAGCACCCTTCCAACTTGAGGTCACATTGTTTTTCGGGACTTTTTCTTGACTCTTCTCACTCTGTGGATTCAAGTCTCAACTTCTTCTTCTTCTTAGGGAAGCAGAAGCAGAGTGTGACAAGGTTTGCAATGAATTCATGGAGAGAGGTTATGACCCAAATCAAGTGAAACTAAGTTATAATAAAGTATTTGGAAAAAGTAGCAAAAAATATGATTATGTGAGTAAGGAAAAAACAGTCAGCATGTAGTTACAAATTACAAGGGAGAATATTCAAAAATGTTTTTTTGTTACAAAATATACTATTTTTTCTAAAGTATTTAATGAAATGATAAAAAATAGTTGGAACAAGACAAGAAGGGAGGTAACTTCTTTGGTGAATGTTGAGCTCACTATTTCTTTCCAGAGAGGGAGTAGTTTGAAAGATTTTTTAGTAAGAGGCAGGTTTGAGAGACCAACACAGAAGCTAGCATGTGCAATAACAAGGAAGGGAACTTTCCCCTGTGGAAAGTGTGCAATATGCCCTTACATAATCAGAGAAGCTGAAGATATTAAGGGGAAAAGTTTTAATACTATAGGAGTATTTAACTGCACTAGCAGGGGGATTATATATCTTATAAAATGTTTTTGTGGCAAAGGCTATATTGGGGAGACTAAAAGAAGTCTGGCTGAGAGAATAAAAGAACATGTTAGAGATGTTAAAAACAGGAAGATGAGCAGTCCAGTGGCAGAACATTTTCACTCAGAACATGGGGGTATAATAGACAATATGAAAGTCACAATTCTGGAACAAGTATACAACAGACATGGAGATGAAAATGTATTGAAAAAGATTTTAAGAAGAAAGGAAGCAATTTTAATAATGAAATATGAAACTTTGCAGCCTTTAGGAATGAATAAAGAGTGCAATTGGCAGAACTTCATGGGTTAATTGTTAGCTTAACAATTAGGAATTGATTTTATTATGTAATGAATTGTTAATTGATATGGCAGCTGTATAAAAGGACTGTGTGAGTGGACTTCACTTTTTTACTCTGCAAAGGCTTGCAGCCGAGGTGCTAGGAGAGGAGAGACAACTAAAAGGTTTTTATTAAATTCTTATTTTGGAAAGTAGAGCTGTTTTCACTGGTCTTTTTTTGTAGTTTCAGAATAATTTTCTTTTGGATAGTGGTTATTTTATCCATGACCAGTGAAATTCTGTGCTCCTTTCCTCGAATTTTTCGAGAAATTAATATGGATTTCAGCAGTGAAGACATGGAAAGCAATAACAATGTGTCAAGGACAGAAGGAGGAGGAGGAGGAGAGAGTATTAATTGTGGACAAAGAAACAACAATGCAGATACATCCAATGTTGTGATGCCAAGTGCCTTTAAAAGATGGGAGAATTCAAGACAGCATGTTATCAACAACCCCTTTGCCAAAATAGGTAAAAAGAAAGATCCATTAACTACGCCAGCAGTGCAAGATTTGTGCTCTCAGCTAGAGAGAATTATTTTTAAAGAGACTTCTGTATTTTATAACATTAATAGTCTCCATAGATATTTGGAACTAGATATAACACCAAGAGGTTTAAGAGCACTCAAGAATCCATCTTCACCATTTATACCCTCTGAAGAACTGGAGACCCATTTTCAAGAGAGATGGGTAGCTGCAGCTCATAGCTGCAGCATTGAATGGGTAAATATATTGGTAGAGAGAGAGACAGAGTAAAGAGGGACAAATTACAGAAGGAAACTAAACATCTAAGTGAAGAAATTATTAAAATTTCATCTAGCAAAGTGCTTGAGACATTCTTGAATGATACCAATATGAAGTTGGAATCCTATGAAAAAGAATTATTGCAGCGGAAGACATATAAGCTGCAAAGGGACATTCATGATTATGAACAGGAAAGGGCTTTCCTGTTCACTACCAACCAGCGCAACAAGAGGCGGAACGTTAGTTTTAAGAGGGATGACATCACATCCGGGGCACAGGGGAACAAGAGTTTTATGTCGGGGGAAAGCGGAGCGTCTTCAGTCGAGGAGGAAGAGGAGTTTCCAGTTTTGCAGTCGGCAGAAGATAAAAGAACCTTTCGGAATACTTTTCGAAACTCCAATAGAACCGACGTTGGCAGTGTCAATGGCAAACAAGGATGGCAGGCATACGACCAGACCAGGGACCCGGGAGATGGACATTACAAAAAGAAAAGTAAATGGACAAATAAATAAGGTACTGTTACCTAATACAAATGAATATGTTATTAACCTGTCTGAATATGAATTCAACACAGTGGAAATGAATGTCCTAGAGAAAGGACTGAAATTCATACCCACAGTGTTACCTAGACTCTATGAAGTTAAGGGAGAAATTCTTGAACTGGTAAGGAAAATGTATTTAAAAGAATATTTCTTTAATCAAAAAAAGGAAGATGATTGTTTAGTAAGTTCAAGTGATTCAGTAACAAGTGAGGATAACTATTTTACATGTGAGTCTGAAACAGAAAGCAATGCTTATACATTGTTTGACATTAGTAAGATTAAAGCAAATAATACATTTTGCCCAACCAGTAAAAATGCACATATACAACGCTTTAGTAATGCGACACAGTTTTTTGTGGAAAGAGAACTAAAACCTATTATTAAGAAAAAATAGGAGTTACAATTTGAACAAGGAAGAATGGTGCAAATTACAGGATATGAGTCGGAACAGAAATATAGTGTTTAAACCATCAGACAAGGGGGGTAAGTTAGTTATATTGAATGTACAGGACTATTATAACATGTGTTTAAAACATTTGAAGAATGAAGGAGTTTATGGTAAAGTGCAGGAAAATAATCTTAAACAGGCACAAGAGGAACTATATAAATTGTTAAGGAAAGGGGAAAGGTTATGCTATTTTACAGCTAGGGACATAAATAATAAATTGTATATAAAAATAGTACTATAGCAAAATTTTTCTGTGTCCCAAAACTGCATAAAAACTTTTTCCATCCCCCAGGCCGCCCTATAGTATCAGCAATGGGTTCTTTTACACATAAGGTGGCTAGTCTTTTGCATGAAATATTAATAGGAGAGGTAACCAAGTTAACATCATATATCAAGGATTCATATGATTTACTGGATAAAATAAAACAGACAGTCTGGACAAAAGATATGTTTTTCATCACAGTGGATGTAGTTAGTCTTTATACCAGTATTACCCATGAACTGGGTTTGAGGGCTGTGCAATATTTTTTGAAAGAGTCACCAAGGACTCAGTATATAATGGAGCTATTACATTTTTGTTAGTTAACAAAATTTTTGAATTTGATGGGACATTATATAAACAAAAAATGGGAACTGCAATGGGGGCAGCCTTCGCTCCAGCGTATGCCAATTTGTTCATGGGACTGTTTGAGTTGGAACATGTCTATAGAAATAGTTTTTTCAGGGGTCATGTAATATAATATTTTCATTTTATCAACGATTTGATTTTTATATGTAAGGGTGTTAGAGAGGAAGCTAAGGTATTTATACAATATTTGAATAACAATGCATATAAAATCAAATTTGATGATATCCAAATGGGAGAAGAAATCAATTATTTGGACATAAATTTGAAGGGGCAAGTAGGCAAAAAAATTCAAGCTAAAATATATAGGAAGTTTGAACAAATGAGTAGGATGGTACATGCTACTAGCTGCCACCCAGAACATACATTGAAATCTATCCCATACGGGGAAATGTTAAGAGTTAAAAGGTTATTTACCAATGTTAGGGAAGCAGAAGCAGAGTGTGACAAGGTTTGCAATGAATTCATGGAGAGAGGTTATGACCCAAATCAAGTGAAACTAAGCTATAATAAAGTATTTGGAAAAAGTAGCAAAAAATATGATTATGTGAGTAAGGATAAAAACAGTCAGCATGTAGTTACAAATTACAAGGGAGAATATTCAAAAATGTTTTCTGTTACAAAATATACTATTTTTTCTAAAGTATTTAATGAAATAATAAAAAATAGTTGGAACAAGACAAGAAGGGAGGTACCTTCTTTGGTGAATGTTGAGCTCACTATTTCTTTCCAGAGAGGGAGAAGTTTGAAAGATTTTTTAGTAAGAGGCAGGTTTGAGAGACCAACACAGAAGCTAGCATGTGCAATAACAAGGAAGGAAACTTTCCCCTGTGGAAAGTGTGCAATATGCCCTTACATAATCAGAGAAGCTGAAGATATTAAGGGGAAAAGTTTTAATACTATAGGAGTATTTAACTGCACTAGCAGGGGGATTATATATCTTATAAAATGTTTTTGTGGCAAAGGCTATATTGGGGAGACTAAAAGAAGTCTGGCTGAGAGAATAAAAGAACATGTTAGAGATGTTAAAAACAGAAAGATGAGCAGTCCAGTGGCAGAACATTTTCATTCAGAACATGGGGGTATAATAGACAATATGAAAGTCACAATTCTGGAACAAGTATACAATAGACATGGAGATGAAAATGTATTGAAAAAGATTTTAAGAAGAAAGGAAGCAATTTTAATAATGAAATATGAAACTTTGCAGCCTTTAGGAATGAATAAAGAGTGCAATTGGCAGAACTTCATGGGTTAATTGTTAGCTTAACAATTAGGAATTGATTTTATTATGTAATGAATTGTTAATTGATATGGCAGCTGTATAAAAGGACTGTGTGAGTGGACTTCACCTTTTTACTCTGTAAAGGCTTGCAGCCGAGGTGCTAGGAGAGGAGAGACAACTAAAAGGTTTTTATTAAATTCTTATTTTGGAAAGTAGAGCTGTTTTCACTGGTCTTTTTTTTGTAGTTTCAGAATAATTTTCTTTTGGATAGTGGTTATTTTATCCATGACCAGTGAAATTCTGTGCTCCTTTCCTCGAATTTTTCGAGAAATTAATATGGATTTCAGCAGTGAAGACATGGAAAGCAATAACAGTGTGTCAAGGACAGAAGGAGGAGAGAGTATTAATTGTGGACAAAGAAACAACAATGCAGATACATCCAATGCTGTGATGCCAAGTGCCTTTAAAAGATGGGAGAATTCAAGACAGCATGTTATCAACAACCCTTTTGCCAAAATAGGTAAAAAGAAAGATCCATTAACTATGCCAGCAGTGCATGATTTGTGCTCTCAGCTAGAGAGAATTATTTTTAAAGAGACTTCTGCATTTTATAACATTAATAGTCTCCAGAGATATTTGGAACTAGATATAACACCAAGAGGTTTAAGAGCACTCAAGAATCCATCTTCACCATTTATACCCTCTGAAGAACTGGAGACCCATTTTCAAGAGAGATGGGTAGCTGCAGCTCATCGCTGCAGCATTGAATGGGTAAATATATTGGTAGAGAGAGATAGAGTAAAGAGGGACAAATTACAGAAGGAAACTAAACATCTAAGTGAAGAAATTATTAAAATTTCATCTAGCAAAGTGCTTGAGACATTCTTGAATGATACCAATATGAAGTTGGAATCCTATGAAAAAGAATTATTGCAGCGGAAGACATATAAGCTGCAAAGGGACATTCGCGATTATGAACAGGAAAGGGCTTTCCTGTTCACTACCAACCAGCACAACAAGAGGCAGAACATTAGTTTTAAGAGGGATGACATCACTTCCGGGGCACAGGGGAACAAGAGTTTTATGTCGGGGCAAAGCGGAGCGTCTTCAGTCGAGGAGGAAGAGGAGTTTCCAGTTTTGCGGTCGGCAGAAGACAAAAGAACCTTTTGGAATACTTTTCGAAACTCCAATAGAACCGACGGTGGCAGTGTCAATGGCAAACGAGGATGGCAGGCATACGACCAGACCAGGGACCTGGGAGATGGACATTAGAAAAAGAAAAGTAAATGGACAAATAAATAAGGTACTGTTACCTAATACAAATGAATATGTTGTTAACCTGTCTGAATATGAATTCAACACAGTGGAAGTGAATGTCCTAGAGAAAGGACTGAAATTCATACCCACAGTGTTACCTAGACTCTATGAAGTTAAGGGAGAAATTCTTGAACTGGTAAGGAAAATGTATTTAAAAGAATATTTCTTTAATCAAAAAAAGGAAGATGATTGTTTAGTAAGTTCAAGTGATTCAATAACAAGTGAGGATAACTATTTTACATGAGTCTGAAACAGAAAGCAATGCTTATACATTGTTTGACATTAGTAAGATTAAAGCAAATAATACATTTTGCCCAACCAGTAAAAATGCACATATACAACGCTTTAGTAATGCGACACAGTTTTTTTGTGGAAAGAGAACTAAAACCTATTATTAAGAAAAAATAGGAGTTACAATTTGAACAAGGAAGAATGGTGCAAATTACAGGATATGAGTCGGAACAGAAATATAGTGTTTAAACCATCAAACAAGGGGGTAAGTTAGTTATATTGAATGCACAGGACTATTATAACATGTGTTTAGAACATTTGAAGAATGAAGGAGTTTATGGTAAAGTGCAGGAAAATAATCTTAAACAGGCACAAGAGGAACTATATAAATTGTTAAGGAAAGGGGAAAGGTTATGCTATTTTACAGCTAGGGACATAAATAATAAATTGTATATAAAAATAGTACTATAGCAAAATTATTCTGTGTCCCAAAACTGCATAAAACTTTTCCATCCCCCAGGCCACCCTATAGTATCAGCAATGGGTTCTTTTACACATAAGGTGGCTAGTCTTTTGCATGAAATATTAATAGGAGAGGTAACCAAGTTAACATCATATATCAAGGATTCATATGATTTACTGGATAAAATAAAACAGACAGTCTGGACAAAAGATATGTTTTTCATCACAGTGGATGTAGTTATTCTTTATACCAGTATTACCCATGAACTGGGTTTGAGGGCTGTGCAATATTTTTTGAAAGAGTCACCAAGGACTCAGTATATAATGGAGCTATTACATTTTTGTTAGTTAACAAAATTTTTGAATTTGATGGGACATTATATAAACAAAAAATGGGAACTGCAATGGGGGCAGCCTTCGCTCCAGCGTATGCCAATTTGTTCATGGGACTGTTTGAGTTGGAACATGTCTATAGAAATAGTTTTTTCAGGGGTCATGTAATACAATATTTTCATTTTATCAACAATTTGATTTTTATATGTAAGGGTGATAGAGAGGAAGCTAAGGTATTTATACAATATTTGAACAACAATGCATATAAAATCAAATTTGATGATATCCAAATGGGAGAAGAAATCAATTATTTGGACATAAATTTGAAGGGGCAAGTAGGCAAAAAAATTCAAGCTAAAATATATAGGAAGTTTGAACAAATGAGTAGGATGGTACATGCTACTAGCTGCCACCCAGAACATACATTGAAATCTATCCCATACGGGGAAATGTTAAGAGTTAAAAGGTTATTTACCAATGTTAGGGAAGCAGAAGCAGAGTGTGACAAGGTTTGCAATGAATTCATGGAGAGAGGTTATGACCCAAATCAAGTGAAACTAAGTTATAATAAAGTATTTGGAAAAAGTAGCAAAAAATATGATTATGTGAGTAAGGATAAAAACAGTCAGCATGTAGTTACAAATTACAAGGGAGAATATTCAAAAATGTTTTTTGTTACAAAATATACTATTTTTTCTAAAGTATTTAATGAAATGATAAAAAATAGTTGGAACAAGACAAGAAGGGAGGTACCTTCTTTGGTGAATGTTGAGCTCACTATTTCTTTCCAGAGAGGGAGAAGTTTGAAAGATTTTTTAGTAAGAGGCAGGTTTGAGAGACCAACACAGAAGCTAGCATGTGCAATAACAAGGAAGGAAACTTTCCCCTGTGGAAAGTGTGCAATATGCCCTTACATAATCAGAGAAGCTGAAGATATTAAGGGGAAAAGTTTTAATACTATAGGAGTATTTAACTGCACTAGCAGGGGGATTATATATCTTATAAAATGTTTTTGTGGCAAAGGCTATATTGGGGAGACTAAAGGAAGTCTGGCTGAGAGAATAAAAGAACATGTTAGAGATGTTAAAAACAGAAAGATGAGCAGTCCAGTGGCAGAACATTTTCACTCAGAACATGGGGGTATAATAGACAATATGAAAGTCACAATTCTGGAACAAGTATACAACAGACATGGAGATGAAAATGTATTGAAAAAGATTTTAAGAAGAAAGGAAGCAATTTTAATAATGAAATATGAAACTTTGCAGCCTTTAGGAATGAATAAAGAGTGCAATTGGCAGAACTTCATGGGTTAATTGTTAGCTTAACAATTAGGAATTGATTTTACTATGTAATGAATTGTTAATTGATATGGCAGCTGTATAAAAGGACTGTGTGAGTGGACTTCACTTTTTTACTCTGTAAAGGCTTGCAGCTGAGGTGCTAGGAGAGGAGAGACAACTAAAAGGTTTTTATTAAATTCTTATTTTGGAAAGTAGAGCTGTTTTCACTGGTCTTTTTTTGTAGTTTCAGAATAATTTTCTTTTGGATAGTGGTTATTTTATCCATGACCAGTGAAATTCTGTGCTCCTTTCCTCGAATTTTTCGAGAAATTAATATGGATTTCAGCAGTGAAGACATGGAAAGCAATAACAGTGTGTCAATGACAGAAGGAGGAGGAGGAGAGAGTATTAATTGTGGACAAAGAAACAACAATGCAGATACATCCAATGTTGTGATGCCAAGTGCCTTTAAAAGATGGGAGAATTCAAGACAGCATGTTATCAACAACCCCTTTGCCAAAATAGGTAAAAAGAAAGATCCATTAACTATGCCAGCAGTGCATGATTTGTGCTCTCAGCTAGAGAGAATTATTTTTAAAGAGACTTCTGTATTTTATAACATTAATAGTCTCCAGAGATATTTGGAACTAGATATAACACCAAGAGGTTTAAGAGCACTCAAGAATCCATCTTCACCATTTATACCCTCTGAAGAACTGGAGACCCATTTTCAAGAGAGATGGGTAGCTGCAGCTCATCGCTGCAGCATTGAATGGGTAAATATATTGGTAGAGAGAGAGATAGAGAAAAGAGGGACAAATTACAGAAGGAAACTAAACATCTAAGTGAAGAAATTATTAAAATTTCATCTAGCAAAGTGCTTGAGACATTCTTGAATGATACCAATATGAAGTTGGAATCCTATGAAAAAGAATTATTGCAGCGGAAGACATATAAGCTGCAAAGGGACATTCGCGATTATGAACAGGAAAGGGCTTTCCTGTTCACTACCAACCAGCGCAACAAGAGGCGGAACATTAGTTTTAAGAGGGATGACATCACTTCCGGGGCACAGGGGAACAAGAGTTTTATGTCGGGGGAAAGCGGAGCGTCTTCAGTCGAGGAGGAAGAGGAGTTTCCAGTTTTGCAGTCGGCAGAAGACAAAAGAACCTTTTGGAATACTTTTCGAAACTCCAATAGAACCGACGGTGGCAGTGTCAATGGCAAACGAGGATGGCAGGCATACGACCAGACCAGGGACCCAGGAGATGGACATTACAAAAAGAAAAGTAAATGGACAAATAAATAAGGTACTGTTACCTAATACAAATGAATATGTTATTAACCTGTCTGAATATGAATTCAACACAGTGGAAATGAATGTCCTAGAGAAAGGACTGAAATTCATATCCACAATGTTACCTAGACTCTATGAAGTTAAGGGAGAAATTCTTGAACTGGTAAGGAAAATGTATTTAAAAGAATATTTATTTAATCAAAAAAAGAAAGGAAGATGATTGTTTAGTAAGTTCAAGTGATTCAGTAACAAGTGAGGATAACTATTTTACATGAGTCTGAAACAGAAAGCAATGCTTATACATTGTTTGACATTAGTAAGATTAAAGCAAATAATACATTTTGCCCAACCAGTAAAAATGCACATATACAACGCTTTAGTAATGCGACACAGTTTTTTGTGGAAAGAGAACTAAAACCTATTATTAAGAAAAAATAGGAGTTACAATTTGAACAAGGAAGAATGGTGCAAATTACAGGATATGAGTCGGAACAGAAATATAGTGTTTAAACCATCAGACAAGGGGGTAAGTTAGTTATATTGAATGCACAGGACTATTATAACATGTGTTTAGAACATTTGAAGAATGAAGGAGTTTATGGTAAAGTGCAGGAAAATAATCTTAAACAGGCACAAGAGGAACTATATAAATTGTTAAGGAAAGGGGAAAGGTTATGCTATTTTACAGCTAGGGACATAAATAATAAATTGTATATAAAAAATAGTACTATAGCAAAATTATTCTGTGTCCCAAAACTGCATAAAAACTTTTTCCATCCCCCAGGCCCCCCTATAGTATCAGCAATGGGTTCTTTTACACATAAGGTGGCTAGTCTTTTGCATGAAATATTAATAGGAGAGGTAACCAAGTTAACATCATATATCAAGGATTCATATGATTTACTGGATAAAATAAAACAGACAGTCTGGACAAAAGATATGTTTTTCATCACAGTGGATGTAGTTAGTCTTTATACCAGTATTACCCATGAACTGGGTTTGAGGGCTGTGCAATATTTTTTGAAAGAGTCACCAAGGACTCAGTATATAATGGAGCTATTAAATTTTTGTTAGTTAACAACATTTTTGAATTTGATGGGACATTATATAAACAAAAAATGGGAACTGCAATGGGGGCAGCCTTCGCTCCAGCATATGCCAATTTGTTCATGGGACTGTTTGAGTTGGAACATGTCTATAGAAATAGTTTTTTCAGGGGTCATGTAATACAATATTTTCATTTTATCAACGATTTGATTTTTATATGTAAGGGTGATAGAGAGGAAGCTAAGGTATTTATACAATATTTGAACAACAATGCATATAAAATCAAATTTGATGATATCCAAATGGGAGAAGAAATCAATTATTTGGACATAAATTTGAAGGGGCAAGTAGGCAAAAGAATTCAAGCTAAAATATATAGGAAGTTTGAACAAAAGAGTAGGATGGTACATGCTACTAGCTGCCACCCAGAACATACATTGAAATCTATCCCATACGGGGAAATGTTAAGAGTTAAAAGGTTATGTACCAATGTTAGGGAAGCAGAAGCAGAGTGTGACAAGGTTTGCAATTAATTCATGGAGAGAGGTTATGACCCAAATCAAGTGAAACTAAGTTATAATAAAGTATTTGGAAAAAGTAGCAAAAAATATGATTATGTGAGTAAGGATAAAAATAGTCAGCATGTAGTTACAAATTACAAGGGAGAATATTCAAAAATTTTTTTTGTTACAAAATATACTATTTTTTCTAAAGTATTTAATGAAATGATAAAAAATAGTTGGAACAAGACAAGAAGGGAGGTACCTTCTTTGGTGAATGTTGAGCTCACTATTTCTTTCCAGAGAGGGAGAAGTTTGAAAGATTTTTTAGTAAGAGGCAGTTTTGAGAGACCAACACAGAAGCTAGCATGTGCAATAACAAGGAAGGAAACTTTCCCCTGTGGAAAGTGTGCAATATGCCCTTACATAATCAGAGAAGCTGAAGATATTAAGGGGAAAAGTTTTAATACTATAGGAGTATTTAACTGCACTAGCAGGGGGATTATATATCTTATAAAATGTTTTTGTGGCAAAGGCTATATTGGGAGACTAAAAGAAGTCTGGCTGAGAGAATAAAAGAACATGTTAGAGATGTTAAAAACAGAAAGATGAGCAGTCCAGTGGCAGAACATTTTCACTCAGAACATGGGGGTATAATAGACAATATGAAAGTCACAATTCTGGAACAAGTATACAACAGACATGGAGATGAAAATGTATTGAAAAAGATTTTAAGAAGAAAGGAAGCAATTTTAATAATGAAATATGAAACTTTGCAGCCTTTAGGAATGAATAAAGAGTGCAATTGGCAGAACTTCATGGGTTAATTGTTAGCTTAACAATTAGGAATTGATTTTATTATGTAATGAATTGTTAATTGATATGGCAGCTGTATAAAAGGACTGTGTGAGTGAACTTCACTTTTTTACTCTGTAAAGGCTTGCAGCCGAGGCGCTAGGAGAGGAGAGACAACTAAAAGGTTTTTATTAAATTCTTATTTTGGAAAGTAGAGCTGTTTTCACTGGTCTTTTGTGTGGTTTCAGAATATTCTTCTTAGTCTTCTTTCGACTTTTCCTGGTTAGGGGTCGCCACAGAGTATCACCTTGTCTGCTCATGATTGGCAGTGGAGTTTTACGGTGCTGAGTTGCCAGCCTGGTGCCTAACTTTCCACAGAAGGCACATACATGCACACACTCACACCTAGGACCAATTTAGAGTGTCCAATCCACCTGCAGCATGTCTTTGGGATGTGGGAGGAAACGGATTCAAGAAGAAAGAAGAAAGTTATAAGCTGCATACCTTCTCCCTGGCTGTAGCACCTTTCCAACTTCAGGTCAATGATTGCTTTTCGGGACTTTTTCTTGGCTCTTCCTGCTCTGTAGATTCGAGTCTCGACTAACCTTTTTCTTCCAGTGACCAACCATCCTCTCTCCACTAGGTGGCAGCATACACCCATTGATTGTGACTGTAAAGTTAAATCAAAAAAGACCTGCAGTAAATCCTCTAACCAGCCTAATGGCTTATGTGTTGTAGTTATAATTCTCTCTGCCCTGCACTACAGATTCTGTGGATTTTTCCAACTCTTTCTCATTTTTTCCCTCTAATAATCCCATATGTACATCTTTGCAATTTTTGAAATAAGAAAGTTATAAACTGCATACCTTCTCCCTGGCTGTAGAACCTTTTCAACTTCACATCACTGATTGTTTTTCTGGACTTTTTCTTGGCTCTTTCTGCTCTGTAGATTTGAGGCTAGATGAACCATATTCTTCTTCTTCTGGTGTACTGCTTTCTTCTTACCACTAAGTGGCAGCATATACCTTCTGATTGTGACTGTAAAGTTTAAGACAAAAAAGAACAGCAGTAAATCCTCTAACCAGCCCCATGCCTTACTTATAGTAGTTATAATCCTCTCTGTCCTGCACTACAGATTATGTGGACTTTTCCTCCTGTTTCTCATTTTTCCCTCCAATTATACTATATGTATACCTTTGCAATTTTTGAAAGAACAAAGTTCTAAGCTGCATACCTTCTCCCTGGCTGTATCACCTTTCTAACTTCAGGACAGTGTTTGTTTTTCAGAATTTTTTCTTGGCTCTTCTTGCTCTGTAGATTTGAGTCTCAATGAAATTTATTCTTCCAGTGTACCACCTTACTCTCACTACTATGTGGCAGCATACACCCATTGATTGTGACTGTAAAGTTTAAAACAAAAAAGACTTGCAGTAAATCCTCTAAATAGCCCCATGCCTTACGTATTGTATTTTGAATTCCTTTTGCCCTACACTACAGATTCTGTGGTCTTTTCCATCTCTTTTTCATTTTCACCCTCCAATACTCCCATATGTTTACCTTTGCAATTTATTGAAATAAGAAAGTTCTAAACTGCATACCTTCTCCCTGGCTGTAGCACCGTTAAAACTTCAGGTCACTGATTCTTTTTCTGGACCTTTTCTTGGCTCTTCTCGCTCTGTAGACTCAAGTCTCAAGAAACCTTCTTCTTCTAGTGTACCACCCTCCTCTCGCCACTAAGATGTAGCAGACACCTATTGATTGTGACTGTAAAGTTTAAAACAAAAAAGACCTGCAGTAAATCCTCTAACCAGCCTCAACCCTTATGTTTTGTATTTCTTAATTCTCTCAGCCCTACACTACAGATTTTGTGGACATGTCCACCTTTTTCTCATTTTTTTCCCTCCAATAATGCCATATTTATACCTTTTCAATTTTTGAAATAAGTAAGTTCTAAATGCCATACCTTCTCCCCGGCTGTAGCACCTTTGCAACTTCAGGTCACTGATTGTTTTTCTGGACCTTTTCTTGGCTCTTCTTGCTCTGTAGACTCAAGTCTCAACAAACATTCTTTGTCCAGTGTAACACCCTCCTCTACCCACTAAGTGGACCCATACACCCATTGACTGTGACTGTAAAGTTTAAAACAAAAAGACCTGTAGTAAATCCTCTAACCACCCTCATGACTTACATATTGTATTTTGAATTCTCTCTGCCCAGCACTATAGATTCTGTGGACTTTTCCACCTCTTTCTCATTTTTCCCTCTAATAATGCTATATGTATATCTTTGCAAATTTTGAAATAAGAAAGTTCTAAACTGCATACCTTCTCCCTGGCTGTAGCACCTTTCCAACTTCAAGTCTTGATTGTTTTTTCAGGACTTCTTGGCTCTTCCCAATCTGTAGATTCAAGTCTCGAACCTTCTTCTTCCAGTGTACCACCCTCCTCCCTCCACTAGGTTGTCACATTCACCCATTGATTGTGTCTGTAAACTTTAAAACAAAAAAGACCTGCAGTAAATACTCTAACCAGCCCCATGCCTTAAATATTATATTTATATTTCTCTCTGCCCTACAATAAAGATTATGTGACTTTTCCAGCTCTTTTTCATTTTTCCCTCTAATAATCCCATACATATACCTTTGCAATTTTTGTAATAAGAAAGTTCTAAACTGCATGCCTTCCTCCATCTTGGTAGTTCCTTTCCAACTTTAGGTCAGTCATTGTTTTCTGGACTTTTTCTTGGCTCTTCCGCTCTCCTGATTTGAGTCTCAATGAAGCTTCTTCTTCCAGTGTACCTCCCACTTCTCACCATGAGGTGGCAGCACACACCCACTGATTCTGACCGTAACGTTTAAAATAAAGAAGACCTGCAATAAATCCTCTAACCAGCATCATGCCTTACATGTTGTAGATATAATCCGCTCTGCCCTGCACTACAGATACTATGGATTTTTCCATTTCTTTCTTATTATTTCCCTGTAATAATCCCATATGTACACCTTTGCAATTTTTGAAATAAAAAAGTTCAAACCTGCATACCTTCTCCCTGGCTGTAGTTATTTTCCAACTTCAGGTCACTGATTGTTTTTATCGACTTTTTCTTGGCTCTTCCTGCTCTGTAGATTTGAGGCATGACAAACTTTCTTCTTCTTTTGGTGTACCACTTTCCTTTCACCACTAGGTGGCAGCATCTACCTGCTGATTGTGACTGTAAATTTTAAAACAAAAAAGACCTGCAGTAAATCCTCTAGCCAGCCTCATGCCTTACATATTGTATATAAAATTCTCTCTGCCCTATACTAAAGATTCTGTGGACTTTTCCACCTGTTTCTCATTTTTCCATCCAATAATCCCATATGTATACCTATGCAATTTTTGAAATAAGAAAGTTCTAAACTGCATACCTTCTCCCTGGTTGTAGCACCTTTCCAACTTCAGGTCACTGATTGTTTTTCTGGACTTTTTCTTGGCTCCTCCTGCTCTATAGATTCGAGTCTCGACAAACTTTCTTCTTCCGGTTTACCACCCTCCTCTTGCTACTATCTGGCTGCATACAACCATTGATTGTGAGTATATAGTTTAAAACAAAAAAGACCTGCAGTAAATCCTCTAACCAGCCTCATGTCTTACGTATTGTATATGTAATTTTCACTGCCCTCCACTACAGATTATGTTGACTTTTCCACCTCTTTCTCATTTTTATCCCTCCAATTATCCCATATGCATACATTTGCAATTATTGAAATAAGAAAGTTCTAAACTGCATACCTTCTCCCTGGCTGTAGAACCTTTTCAATTTCACATCACTGATTGTTTTTCTGGACTTTTTCTTGGCTCTTTCTGCTCTGTAGATTTGAGGCTAGATGAACCTTATTCTTCTTCTGGTGTACTGCTTTCCTCTCACCACTAAGTGGCAGCATACATCTGCTGATTGTGACTGTAAAGTTTAAAACAAAAAAGATCAGCAGTAAATCTTCTAGTCAGCCCCATGCCTTACTTATAGTAGTTATAATCTTCCCTGCCCTGCACTACAAATTCTGTGGACTTTTCCTCCTGTTTCTCATTTTTCCCTCGAATTATCCTATATGCATACCTTTGCAATTTTTGAAAGAACAAAGTTCTAAGCTGCATACTTTCTCCCTGGCTGTAGCACATTTCCAACTTCAGGACAGTATTTGTTTTTCAGAACTTTTTCTTGGCTCTTCCTGCTCTGTAGATTTGAGTCTTGAAATTTATTCTTCCGGTGTACCACCTTACTCTCACTACTATGTGGCAGCATACACCCATTGATTGTGACTGTAAAGTTTAGAACAAAAAATGACCTGCAGTCAATCCTCTAACCAGCATCATGCCTTGCGTATTGTATATATAATTCTCTCTGCCCTATACTACAGATTATGTAGAATTTTCCACCTCTTTCTCATTTTTATCCCTCCAATAATCAAAAAAAAAAATGATGGAACCAATTGCTCACAACAGTCTAACCAAAATACGAAAACCAAATTGAGCAAAGCAGAGTAAGAGGCTCAAATCAAAATTTGAGTCCTTTGGAAAAAAGTGAAAAATGAACCTCACTAAGCTCTTTGTTACTATAATTATAAATGTTATAATCTTTAAACTTACATACATGTCCTTCAACAATTATTGAATCTTGCATATATTCAGATTCAGTAGAATACTGGTCATTCCTTACCACTGTTGAAAACCCTTGTTTTTGTTGTTGTTGCCCCCCCATAATTGTAGTTTGTTTGATAATTGTTTTTTATTCTTTCCGATCTCCTTAAAGGGGAGTACTCAGAATAATCACTAAAATTACCTATCTCATCCCTTGTTTCATGTGTCTCCCTTCTCGGGGGCTCTTTCTGAACCCAACCATTCTCATACATATTATTCCTAAAAGTATATTCTCTGGGTTTTGGGTAACTAACCTTCTCTTTATATTCTTTAATATCCCTTTCTAATTTTCTACATTTCCTTTCATAAACATTTCTAATACTGTTTTCAATTTTATTCAATGTATCATAATATTTCTTTTGGCATTCATCAATAGAAAATGATAAATCTTCAGTTATTTTGGAATTAATTCCTTCAATTTTGCTATGTAAATTTTCCATTTCCCTCTCATTTTCTTTTATGATAGTTTTCAGTATTTCAAAACCACAGTTATCAAAGATGCCTATTAATTCATAATGAAACTCACTCCCTTCCCTCACTTTATTAGGATATTTACAAATTCTTAAGCCTTTTGACACTATTTTAAGCCTCAAACATTCCCTCAGATATGCATTCTCCATTTCAATATTCTTGTACTTAAACAACATCTCATCCAACATCTTAACATTATATTCATAAGTTAATTTAACATCAGTCTCAACATGTGAAGATAATTTTTTCTCATTGAAACAATATTTCAAATGCATAATGCTTTTAAAGTCCAATTTGTACCTTTGACCATTCGATTTTTGTCATTCGTCCGCCCTACCTAGGGCATCAGTACTCGCAACACTCGAATTAGACCTAAAAATTGAAGGAAAGTCCTGACCAGAAGTACCTGGTCCCATGTCCAACTGATGTTTATAATTATTGCCATGTATTCCAGCTGCTGTGGGTCCTTTCGTGCCATTGAACCTCCTCACAAACATTTCCTGGTTCCCAGGTACTTCAGTCGGTGAAGTCAGTGGTGAGTGGCAAGTAGGCGTTAACAGCTCGATTAGCTGTGATAATTGGTCAGTTAGTTTGTCAATCCTATCAGGGTCGCCGCCTCCCTTCTCCATACCCTTAGTAGCCATTGCAGCCTCCTCCATGTCCATCGAAAATTACACCAAAACCAAAAAAAAACGATGGAACCAATTGCTCACAACAGTCTAACCAAAATACGAAAAGCAAATTGAGCAAAGCAGAGTAAGAGGCTCAAATCCTTGTAAAACGTACCACTCTTTATTGCACAAAAATCAGAGAACTCCAAAGCACATTAACGCTTTTCAAAACCAACAAGCGTTTTCGTTTCGAATGACTTCTTCAGATGAACAGAATGCATATCTTACAACACTCCCAGCCTTATATATCATTTGGTTAACTATCTAGAATTATTCAATAAAACAATAAAATAATTAAATAATAATTAATTCATTTAACCAATCCTTCCCTATATACATACATACATACACCTAACCTAGGAAAAAAACAAACATATTTTCACTTAACACAGCCCTAAATACTACTTTTTTTAATAATATATTCTATAAATAATCATTTTAAATACATGTTAAAACCACAATAAAAACTTTATATAATACTCATAGTGTTTTTAAAAAATGACAATAATATTACTTTTATTACGATAGATATAGTTGACTTATTTTCTTCAATACCATATTGTGAAGGTATGAAATGGTTTGAAGAAGCTTTAGTAAAATATGAAAAATTTAGCAATAATGATTTTTACCTTATTTTAACGTTGATGGAGTTGGTCCTAAAGAATAATTATATTCATTATGAAGGCGAATTCTTTAAGCAAATCAAGGGGGTAGCCATGGGGGCGAGATGTGCCCCCATATATACTAATATCATTTTGTCCGCTTGGGAGGACAAATATATTATTAATTCTGAATATACTCACTGCTGGAAATTTTATAGGCGTTACTTGGATGACATGTGCTTCCTATGGGTGGCATCAGAGGATGAATTTTCGGCATTTTTTAAACATATCACAGAATCAACTGAGTTTTTGGATTTCACCTATCAGTTCGATAAGAATATCTTAAATTATCTTGATATCTCTATAGGGAAGGGTGACGAAGGTTTCTTTTCAAAAATTTTTAGGAAGGAAACCTTCTCGAACTCTTATTTAGCTTATAGTAGTGCCCACCCTTACCATCAGAAAAAAGGTATTGTCAAGGGACAATATGTAAGGGGAAGCAGAATGACATCGAGGGATTCAGATTTTAATGAAGAGTGTATGAAGTTACATGAAATGTTTAGTGATAGAGGATATCCCACTAAACTTATAGAGACAGTAGAAAAAGAGGTTAGGATAGGAAGGCAGGACAAATTTAAACCCATTTTGGGTGATAAAAGTGGATAGAATAATGGAGAAGCAAAACTAGATAAGTATGAAGGGGAAAGCAATTTTGTAGTAGATTATTGTGGGGAAGCTGTAAAGATAAGGAAAATTTTAGAGGAGGAATGGAGTAGATTTAAAGAAATTTCGGACCTTGAAAGTTTATTTGCTTTCCCCCTAAAATGTACTTATAGAAGGGGGAAGAACTTAAAAACCATTTTGGAAGGTAAAAATGCAATTAATTTAGTTAGAGATGGAAAAGTAGATACTTTTAAGTGTGGACGATATTCCCAGTGCCCATTTATTTGTACTAGGGAGACTATTTACATTAGTAGTAGGGACTTTTTGATCCAGAGCAGACATTTCGCGAATTGTGAAACCAGTGGGATAGTTTATATAGGGTTATGTGACCACTGTGATGCGTTCTATGTGGGGAAATCAGAAAGGAAACTGAAAAATAGAATTTACGAGCACAATTATGAAATAAGAACAAAATGCACTACTAATGCACTTTATAGACATAAAACATGCTGCCAGGAATCAAATTTTATTTTTTTTGTTTTAGAAGTGGTGGAAAAGGATGTAAGGGGAGGTTTCTGGGAAACCTCTATAGAATATAAAGAATTGTTGTGGCAATTATCCCTAGAAGCCAATAACCCCCCAGGTCTAAATGATATGGTTTCCCTTGCACCAGTGTTAAAGATGAGAGCAGCAAAACTTTAGGTGCCTACATGGCTTGAATTTGCTCTATAAAGATTTTTGCTTTTTTGTATTTTTACCTTTTCTTTCATGTGTAGTACAAATCATTTATATAAATTGTATTTTTTGTATTCCAGCTTGATCAATTTTATATGTATTTGTCTGAAGGTGCCATTGTTATAATTTTTTAAAAATACTATGAGTATTATATAAAGTTTTTATTGTGGTTTTAACATGTATTTAAAATGATTATTTATAGAATATATTATTAAAAAAAAGTAGTATTTAGGGCTGTGTTAAGTGAAAATATGTGCTTGTTTTTTTCCCAGGTTAGGTGTATGTATGTATATAGGGAAGGATTGGTTAAATGAATTAATTATTATTTAATTATTTTATTGTTTTATTGAATAATTCTAGATAGTTAACCAAATGATATATAAGGCTGGGAGTGTTGTAAGATATGCATTCTGTTCATCTGAAGAAGTCATTCGAAACGAAAACGCTTGTGGGTTTTGAAAAGCGTTAATGTGCTTTGGAGTTCTCTGATTTTTGTGCAATAAAGAGTGGTACGTTTTACAATCCCTCCAATAATCCCATATGCATACATTTGCAATTATTGAAATAAGAAAGTTCTAAACTGCATACCTTCTCCCTGGCTGTAGCACTTTTCCACCTTCAGGTCACTGATTGTTTTTCGGCACCTTTTTGTGGCTCGACCCGCTTCGTAGTTTAAAGTCTCAACGAACCTTCTTCTTCCATTGTACAACCCAGCTCTCACAGCTAGGTGGTAGCATACACACATTGATTGTGACTGTAAAGTTTAAAACAAAAAAGAACTGCAGGAAATCTTCTAACCAGGCTCATGCCTTAGGTATTGTATTTATAAATCTCTCTGCCCTACACAACAAATTTTGCAGACTTTGCTATCTCTTTCTCATTTTTTCCCTCCAATAATCACATGTGTATACCTTTTCAATTTTTGAAATAAGAAAGTTCTATATGGCATACCTTTTCCCTGGCTGTAGCACCGTTCCAACTTCAGGTCACTGGTTGTTTTTCCTGGAAGTTTTCTTGGCTCTTCCCTCTCTGTGGATTCGAGTCTCAACAAATCTTCTTCTTCCAGTGTTCCACCCTCTTCTCACCACTAGGTGGCAGCATACACCCATTGATTGAGACTGTAAAGTTTAAAACAATAAAGACTTGCAGTAAATCCTCTAAATAGCCCCATGCCTTACGTATTGTATTTTGAATTCCCTTTGCCCTACACTACAGATTCTGTGGTCTTTTCCATCTCTTTCTCATTTTTCCCTCCAATAATCCCATATGTTTACCTTTGCAATTTATTGAAATAAGAAAGTTCTAAACTGCATACCTTCTCCCTGGCTGTAGCACCGTTAAAACTTCTGGTAACTGATTCTTTTTCTAGACCTTTTCTTGTCTCTTCTCACTCTGTAGACTCAAGTCTCAAGAAACGTTCTTCTAGTGTACCACCCTCCTTTCTCCACTAAGTGGTAGCATACACCTACTGATTGTGACTGTAAAGTTTAAAACAAAAAAGACCTGCAGTAAATCCTCTAACCAGCCTCAACCCTTATGTTTTGTACTTATTAATCCTCTCAGCCCTACACTACAGCTTTTGTGGACATGTCCACATTTTTATAATTTTTTCCATCCAATAATGCCATATTTATACCTTTTCAATTTTTGAAATAAGTAATTTTAAACAACATACCTTCTCCCTGGCTGTAGCACCTTTGCAACTTCAGGTCACTGATTGTTTTTCTGGACCTTTTCTTGGCTCTTCTTGCTCTGTAGACTCAAGTCTCAACAAACATTCTTCTTCCAGTGTGCCACCCTCCTCTACCCTCTAAGTGGACCCATACACCCATTGACTATGACTGTAAAGTTTAAAACAAAAAAGACCTGTAGTAAATCCTCTAACCAGCCTCATGACTTACGTATTGTATTTTGAATTCTCTCTGCCCAGCACTACAGATTCTGTGGACTTTTCCACCTCTTTCTCATTTTCCCTCCAATAATCCAATATGCATACCTTTGCAAATTTTGAAATAAGAAAGTTCTAAACTGCATACCTTCTCCCTGGCTGTAGCACCTTTCCAACTTCAAGTCTTGATTGTTTTTCGGGACTTCTTCTTGGCTCTTCCCAATCTGCAGATTCGAGTCTCAAACCTTCTTCTTCCAGTGTACCACCCTCCTCTCTCCACTAGGTGGTAGCATGCACCCATTGATTGTGTCTGTAAACTTTAAAAGAAAAAAGACCTGCAGTAAATCCTCTAGCCAGCCCCATGTCTTACATAATGCATTTATATTTCTCTCTGCCCTACAATAAAGATTATGTGACTTTTCCAGCTCTTTCTCATTTTTTCCCTCTAATAATCCCATATGTATACCTTTGCAATTTTTGTAATAAGAAAGTTATAAACTGCATGCCTTCCTCCATCGTGGTAGTTCCTTTCCAAATTTAGGTCAGTCATTGTTTTTCTGGACTTTTTCTTGGCTCTTCCACTCTCTTGGTTTGAGTCTCAATGAACCTTCTTCTTCCAGTGTACCTCCCTCCTCTCACCATGAGGTGGCAGCATACAGCCACTGATTGTGACCGTAAAGTTTAAAATAAAAAAGACTTGCAATAAATCCTCTAACCAGCATCATGCCTTGCGTGACATAGGTATAATTCTCTCTGCCCTGCACTACAGATTCTATGGATTTTTCCACCTCTTTCTCATTATTTCCCTGTAATAATCCCATATGTACACCTTTGCAATTTTTGAAATAAGAAAGTTCAAACCTGCATACCTTCTCCCTGGCTGTAGTTACTTTCCAACTTCTGGTGACTAATTGTTTTTATGGACTTTTTCTTGGCTCTTCCTGCTCTTTAGATTTGAGGCATGACAAACTTTCTTCTTCTTCTTTTGGTGTACCACTTTCCTTTCACCACTAGGTGGCAGCATCCACCTGCTGATTGTGACTGTAAATTTTAAAACAAAAAAGACCTGCAGTAAATCCTCTAGCCAGCCTCATGCCTTACGTATTGTATATAAAATTCTCTCTGCCCTATACTAAAGATTCTGTGGACTTTTCTACCTGTTTCTCATTTTTCCATCCAATAATCCCATATGTATACCTTTGCAATTTTTGAAATAAGGAAGTTCTAAACTGCATACCTTCTCCCTGGTTGTAGCACCTTTCCAACTTCAGGTCACTGATTGTTTTTCTGGACTTGTACTTGGCTCTTCCTGCTCTATAGATTCGAGTCTCGACAAACTTTCTTCTTCCAGTTTACCACCTTCTTCTTGCTGCTATCTGGCTGCATACAACCATTGATTGTGAGTGTATAGTTTAAAGCAAAAAAGACCTGCAGTAAATCTTCTAACCAGCATCATGTCATATAATTTTCTCTGGCCTCCACTACAGATTATGTTGACTTTTCCACCTCTTTCTCATTTTTATCCCTCCAATAATCCCATATGCATACATTTGCAATTATTGAAATAAGAAAGTTCTAAACTGCATACCTTCTCCCTGGTTGTAGAACTTTGTCAATTTCACATCACTGATTGTTTTTCTGGACTTTTTCTTGGCTCTTTCTGCTCTGTAGATTTGAGGCTAGATGAACCTTATTCTTCTTCTGGTGTACTGCTTTCCTCTCACCACTAAGTGGCAGCATACACCTGCTGATTGTGACTGTAAAGTTTAAAACAAAAAAGATCAGCAGTAAATCCTCTAATCAGCCCCATGCCTTACTTATAGTAGTTATAATCTTCCCTGCCCTGCATTACAAATTATGTGGACTTTTCCTCCTGTTTCTCATTTTTCCCTCAAATTATCCTATATGTATAGCTTTGCAATTTTTGAAAGAACAAAGTTCTAAACTGCATACCTTCTCCCTGGCTGTAGCACCATTCCAACTTCAGGACAGTGTTTGTTTTCCAGAACTTTTTCTTGGCTCTTCCTGCTCTGTAGATATGAGTCTCGACTAAATTTATTCTTCCGGTGTACCACCTTACTCTCACTACTATGTGGCAGCATATACCCAATTGATTGTGACTGTAAAGTTTAAAACAAAAAATGACCTGCAGTCAATCCTCTAACCAGCATCATGCCTTGTGTATTGTATATATAATTCTCTCTGCCCTATACTACAGATTATGTAGAATTGTCCACCTCTTTCTCATTTTTATCCCTCCAATAATCCCATATGCATACATTTGCAATTATTGAAATAAGAAAGTTCTAAACAGCATACCTTCTCCCTGGCTGTAGCACTTTTCCACCTTCAGGTCACTGATTGTTTTTTGGCACTTTTTCTTGGCTCTACCCGCTTCGTAGTTTAAAGTCTCAATGAACCTTCTTCTTCCATTGTACCACCCGCCTCTCACAGCTAGGTGGTAGCATACACCCATTGATTGTGACTGTAAAGTTTAAAACAAAAAAGACTGCAGGAAATCCTCTTACCAGGCTCATGCCTTACGTATTGTATTTATAAATCTCTCTGCCCTACACAACAAATTTTGCAGACTTTGCTACCTCTTTCTCATTTTTTTCCCTCCAATAATCACATGTGTATACCTTTTCAATTTCTGAAATAAGAAAGTTCTAAACGGCATACCTTTTCCCTGGCTGGAGCACCGTTCCACCTTCAGGTCACTGGTTGTTTTTCTGGATGTTTTCTTGGCTCTTCCTTTTTTGTGGATTCGAGTCTCAACAAATCTTCTTCTTCCAGTGTTCCACCCTCTTCTCGCCACTAGGTGGCAGCATACACCCATTTATTGAGACTGTAAAGTTTAAAACAATAAAGACTTGCAGTAAACCCTCTAAATAGCCCCATGCCTTACGTATTGTATTTTGAATTCCTGTTGCCCTACACTACAGATTCTGTGGTCTTTTCCATCTCTTTCTCATTTTCCCCTCCAATAATCCCATATGTTTACCTTTGCAATTTATTGAAATAAGAAAGTTCTAAACTGCATACCTTCTCACTGGCTGTAGCACCATTAAAACTTCTGGTAACTGAGTCTTTTTCTAGACCTTTTCTTGTCTATTCTCGCTCTGTAGACTCAAGTCTCAAGAAACCTTCTTCTAGTGTACCACCCTCCTCTCTCCACTAGGTGGTAGCATGCACCCATTGATTGTGTCTGTAAACTTTAAAAGAAAAAAGACCTGCAGTAAATCCACTAGCCAGCCCCATGCCTTACATTTTGCATTTATATTTCTCTCTGCCCTACAATAAAGATTCTGTGACTTTTCCAGCTCTTTCTCATTTTTTCCCTCTAATAATCGCATACGTATACCTTTACAATTTTTGTAATAAGAAAGTTATAAACTGCATGCCTTCCTCCATCGCGGTAGTTCCTTTCCAACTTTAGGTCAGTCATTGTTTTTCTGGACTTTTTCTTGGCTCTTCTGCTCTCTTGGTTTGAGTCTCATTGAACCTTCTTCTTCCAGTGTACCTCCCTCCTCTCACCATGAGGTGGTGGCATACACCCATTGATTGTGACCGTAAAGTTTAAAATAAAAAAGACTTGCAATAAATCCTCTAACCAGCATCATGCCTTACGTGTTGTAGATATAATTCTCTCTGCCCTGCACTACAGATTCTATAGATTTTTCCACCTCTTTCTCATTATTTCCCTGTAATAATCCCATATGTACACCTTTGCAATTTTTGAAATAAGAAAGTTCAAACCTGCATACCTTCTCCCTGGCTATAGTTACTTTTCAAATTCACGTCACTGATTGTTTTTATGGACTTTTTCTTGGCTCTTCCTGCTCTGTAGATTTGAGGCATGACAAACTTTCTTCTTCTTTTGGTGTACCACTTTCCTTTCACCACTAGGTGGTAGCATACACCTGCTGATTGTGACTGTAAATTTTAAAACAAAAAAGACCTGCAGTAAATCCTCTAGCCAGCCTCATGCCTTACGTATTGTATATAAAATTCTCTCTGCCCTATACTAAAGATTCTGTGGATTTTTCCACCTGTTTCTCATTTTTCTCTCCAATAATCCCATATGTATACCTTTGCAATTTTTGAAATAAGAAAGTTCTAAACTGCATAACTTCTCCCTGGTTGTAGCACCTTTCCAATTTCTGGTCATTGATTGTTTTTCTGGACTTTTTCTTGGCTCTTCCTGCTCTATAGATTCGAGTCTCGACGAACTGTTTTCTTTCAGTTTACCACCCTCCTCTTGCTACTATGTGGCTGCATACAACCATTGATTGTGAGTGTATAGTTTAAAACAAAAAAGACCTGCAGTAAATCCTCTAACCAGCCTCATGCCTTACGTATTGTATATATTATTTTCTCTGCCCTCCACTACAGATTATGTTGACGTTTCCACCTCTTTCTCATTTTTATCCCTCCAATAATCCCATATGTACACCTTGGTAATTTTTGAAATAAGAAAGTTCTAAATTGCATACCTTCTCCCTGGCTGTAGCACCTGTACAGCTGCAGGTCACTAATTGTTTTTCTGGACTCTTTCTTGGCTCTTCTCACTCTGTGAATTCGAGTCTCAATAAACCTTCCTCTTCCAGTGTAACACCCTCCTCTCAGCAATAGGTGGCAGCATACACGTATTGATTGTTACTGTAAAGTTTAAAACAAAAAAGACCTGCAGTAAATCCTCTAAATAGCCTCATAGCTTACTATTTTATTTTGAATTTCCTCTGCCCTACACTTCAGATTTTGTGGACTTTTCCACCTATTTCTCTTTTTTCCCTCCAATAATCCCATATGTTTACCTTTGCAATTTTGAAAATAAGAAAATTCTAACCATGGCTGTAGCACCTTTTCAACGTCAGGTCACTGATTGTTTTTCAGGACTTTTCCTTGGCTCTTCCCTCTCTGTAGATTTAAGTCTCAATGAACCTTCTTCTTCCAGTGTACCACCCTCCTCTCGCCACTAGCTGGAAGCATACACCACTGATTGTGAATGTAAAGTTAAAAAAAAAAAGACTTGCAGTAAATCCTCTAACCAGCTTCATGCCGTAGGTATTGTATTTTGAATACTCTCTGCCCTACACTATAGATTCTGAGGGCTTTTCTACCTCTTTTTCATTTTTTCCCTCCAATAATCCTATATCTATACCATTGCAATTTTTGAAATAAGAACATTCTAAACGGCATACGTTTGCCCTGGCTGAAGCACCTTTCCAACTTCAGCTCACTGATTGCTTTTCAGGACTTTTTCTTGGCTATTCCCGATCTGTAGATTCGAGTCTCGATGAACCTTCTTCTTCCAGTGTACCACCCTCCTCTCACCACGAGGTGGCAGAATACACCACTGATTGTGAATGCAAAGTTTAAAACAAAAAAAACCTGCAGTAAATCCTCTAACCAGCCTCATGCCTTAAGTATTGTATTTATAATTCTCTCTTTATTACACTGCAGATTAAGTAGACTTTGCCACCTATTTCTCATTTTTCCCTCTAATAATCACATATATATATATATATATATATATATATATATATATATATATATCTTTGCAATTTCAGAAATAAGAAAGTTCTAAACTGCATCCCTTCTCCATGTCTGTAGCATTTTTCCAACTTCAGATCACTGATTGTTTTTCTGGCCTCTTTCATGGCAGTAACTGCTCTGTAGATTTGAGTCTCGATGAACCTTCTTCTTCTGGTGTACCATTCTCCTCCCGCTACTACGTGGCAGCATGTACCCATTGATTCTGACTGTAAAGTTTAAATAAAAAAAGACCTGCAGTAAATCCTTTAACCAGCCTCATGCCTTAGGTATTTATAATTTTCTCTGCCCTACACTACAGATTCTGTCGACTATTCCACCTCTTTCTTATTTTATCCCTCCAATAATCCCATATGTATACCTTTGCAATTTTTGAAATAAGAAAGTACTAAACTGCAAACTTTCTCCCTGGATGTAGCACCTGTCCAACTTCAGGTCAATGATTGTTTTTCTGGACTTTTTCTTGGTTCTTCTCGCTCTGTAGATTTGAGTCTCAACATCTTCTTCTTCTTCTTTCAGCTTTTCCTGGTTAGGGGTCCCACAGCAGATCACCTGTCCGCTCATGACTGGCAGTGGAGTTTTATGGTGTCGAGTTGCCAGCCCAGCACCCAACCTTCCACTGAAGGCACACACACACACACACACACACACACACACACACACACACACACACACACACACACACACACACACACACACACACACACACACACACACACACACACACTCACACTCACACCCAGGGCAAATTTGGAGTGTCCGATCAACCTACAGCTTGTCTTTGGGATGTGGCAGGAAACTGGAGCACCCGGAGGAAACCCACGCGACCACAGGGAGGACATGCAGACTCAAGGTTGCCAGATTTCCAGACTCCCAGGTAGGGACAAAAAAAAAAAAAGGTCTCTCACGGCAAGTGAAGACCAAAAAAAAAAAAAAAGGTCTTCGACAAGGTAGCACAACTGAGCTCACTCAGTAGCATACAATAATACAAAGCAAAGCCCAAGTAAACAGTTTATACATACCATCACAGAAAGCAAAACACATTGGTAATACTACCAAGGGTACTACTATCTAACGCAAAATCAATAATGCTATGTTATACAACAGTACTTCAGCAGAAAACTTTGATAGTATACTCACGAGGTGCCCGTTACGGACGTGCGTTTGGTACCAAAGGCATTTTTTGAAGGTAAAGCTCTCTTCCCTGGTAGAAATGTTGATGCCATCATCATGATATACTCTCACAAAGGTGTCCTTCTTTAATACAAAAAATACGTGGTGCAGTAAAGTAAAGCCCAACTTAACTGTTAGACGTGCTCGCTGTAGATGGTGTTTGCTTACTGGTTACTGCGCTTTGCCTTTTACATCAACCGCGTCTGCACTAAACACGGAGCTTCTTGTGTTTAATGCATTGCAGTTCCGCATTCAACACAAGTAGCTCCGTGTTTAGCGATTTTTGATTGGACGGCATATGGGCCAATCAAAAATTGTTTATCACGAAACAAAGCTCCGTGTTTAGCAATTTTTGATTGCCCATGCCAGGTATACGGACAATCAAAAACAAAACAAACAAAGCGGAGGTTGGCGGGATTTAACCGGCAGGGTGGGACTTCGGGATCAGGCTGCTGATCTCGGACAGTCCCACACAGAAGGCACCCCAGCAGATTTGAGTCTCAACAAATCTTCTTTTTCCAGTGTACCACCCTCCTCTCGCCACTAGTTGGCAGCATATACCCATTGATTGTGTCTGTAATGTTTAAAACAAAAACGACCTGCAGTAAATCCTCTAACCAGCCTCATGCCTTACATATTATATTTATAATTCTTTCTGCCCTATGCTACAGATGCTGTGGACTTTTCCACCTCTTTCTCATTTTTCCCTCAAATAATCACATATTTATATCTTTGAAATATTTTAAAAAAGAAAGTTCTAAACTGCATACCTTCACAGTGGCTGTAGCACTTTCCAACTTCAGGACACTGATTGTTTATCTGGACCATTTCTTGGCTCTTCCCGCTCTATAGATTCGAGTCTCGATGAACCTTCTTCTTCCAGTGTACCACCTTCCTCCCACAACTAGGTGGCAGCTTACACCCATTGGTTGTGACTGTAAAGTTTAAAACAAAACAGACCTACAGTAAATCTTCTCACTAGCCTCATGCCTTACGTGTTGGAGTTATAATTCTCTTTGCCCTGCACTACAGATTCTGTGGACTTTTCCTCATCTTTCTCATTTTTCCCTCCAATAATTCCATATGCATACCTTTGCAATTTTAGAAATAAGAAAGTTCTAAACAGCATACCTTCTCCCTGGCTGTAGCATCTTTCCAACTTCAAATCACTGATTGTTTTTCTGGATTCTTTCTTGGCTCTTCCTGCTCTGTAGATTCGAGTATCAACTTACCTTCTTTTACTGGTGTATCACCCTCCTCTCGTCACTACATGGCAGCATACACCCATTGATTCTGACTGTAAAGTTTAAAACAAAAAAGACCTGCAGTAAATCCTCTAACCAGCCTCATGCCTTACGTATTGTATTTATTATTATCTCTGCCCTACACTACAGATTCTGTTGACTATTCCACCTCTTTCTCATTTTTAATCTCCAATAATCCCATATGTATACATTTGCAATTTTTGAAATAAGAAAGTTCTAAGCTGCATACCTTCTCCCTGGCTGTAGCACCTTTCCAACTTCAGGTCAATGATTGTTTTTCTGGACTTTTTCTTGGCTCTTCTCGCTCTGAGATTCGAGTCTCAACCAACCTTCTTCTTTCAGTGTACCACCCCTTCTAACTACTAGGTGGCACCATACACCCATTGATGTTGACTGTAAAGGTTAAAACAAAAAAGACCTGCAGTAAATACTCTACACTGCCTCGTGCCTTACGTATTGTATTTTTAATTGCCTCTACCGTACACTACAGATTCTGTGGACTTTTCCACCTCTTTCTCATTTTTTTCCCAGCAATAATCCCATACGTATACCTTTTCAAGTTTTAAAATAAGAAAGTTCTAAACTGCATAACTTCTCTCTGCCTGTAACACCTTTCCAGATTCAGGTCACTGTTTGTTTTTCCTGGACTTTTTCTTGGCTCTTTACATCTGTAGATTTGAACCTCAACGAAACTTCTTCTTCCAGTGTACCACCTTCCTCTCACCACTAGATGACTGTAAAGTTTAAATTAAGACCTGCAGTAAATCCTATAACCAGCCTCATCTCTTATGTATTGTATTTATAATTTTCTCTTCTCTACACTACAGATTCTGTGTTTTCCACCTCTTTCTCAGTTTTCCCTTCCAATGATGCCATATGTATACCTTTGCAATTTTTGAAATAAGAAAGTTCTAAACTGCATACCTTCTCCCTGGCTGTAGCACCTTTCCAACTTCAGGTCACTGATTGTTTTTCAGGACATTTTCTTGGCTCTTCCCGTTCTGTAGATTCGAGTCTTGACAAACCTGCTTCCAGTGTACCACTCTCCTCTCTCCACTATGTGGCAGCATACACAGATTGATTGTGACTGTAACATTTAAAACAAAAAAGACCTGCAGTAAATCCTCTAACTAGCCTCATGCCTTATGTATTGTATTTATAATTCTCTCTGTCCTATACTACAGATTCTGTGAACCTCAATGAAACTTCTTCTTCCAGTGTACCACCTTCCTCTCACCAGTAGATGACTGTAAAGTTTAAATTAAGACCTGCAGTAAATCCTATAACCAGCCTCATGTCTTATGTATTGTATTTATAATTTTCTCTGCTCTACACTACAGATTCTGTGGACTTTTCCACCTCTTTCTCATTTTTCCCTCCAGTAATCCCATAGGTATACCTTTGCAATTTTTGAAATAAGGAAGTCCTAAACTGCATACCGTTTCTCTGGCTGTAGCAGCTTTCCAAATTCTGGTCAGTGATTGTTTTTGTGGACTTTTTCTTGGCTCTTCCCGCTCTGTAGATTTGAGTCTCGACCAAACTTCTTTTTCCAGTGTACCACCATCCTCTCACCACTAGGTCGTAGCTTACACCCATTGATTGTGACTGTTGAGTTACAAAACAAAAGACCTGCAGTAAATCCTCAGTCTCATGCTTTACTTACTGTAGTTATATTTCTGTCTGTCCTACACTACTGATCCTGTGGACTTTTCCACTTCTTTCTTATTTTTCCCTCTAATAATCGTATATGTATACCTTTGCAATTTTTGAAATAAGAAAGTTCTAAACCATGTACCTTCTCCTGGTTGTAGCACATTTCAATCTACAGGTCACTTAATGTTTTTCTGGACTTTTTCTTGGCTCTTCTCGCTTTGAAGATTCAAGTCTTGACAAACCTTCTTTTTCTAGTGTACCGCCCTCCTCTCGCCAGTAAATCTTCTAACCAGCCTCGTGCCTTATGCACTGTATTTATATTTTTCTCTGCTCTACACTACAGATTCTGTGGACTTTTATACCTCTTACTTATTTTTCTACTCCAATATTGCCATATGTATACCTTTGCAATTTTTGAAATAAGAAAGTTCTAAACTGCATACCTTCTCCCTGACTGTAGCACCTTTCCAAATTCAGGTCACTGATTGTTTTTCTGGAAATTTTCTTGGTTCTTGTCATGATGTAGATTTGAGTCTCAACGAACCTTCTTCTTCCAGGGTACCACCCTCCTCGCAACTAGGTGGCAGCATACACCCATTGATTTTGACTGTAAAGTTTAAAACAAAAAAGACCTGCAGTAAATCCTCTAAAAAGCCTCATGCCTTATGTATTGTATTTATAATTATTTTTGCCTACACTACAGATTCTGTGGACGTTTCCACCTCTTTTTTCCTTTTCCCTCCAATAATCCCATATGTATACGTTTGAAATTTTTAAAATAAGAAAGTTCTAAACCGCATTCCTTCTCCCTGGCTGTAACACTTTCCATCTTCAGGTCACTGGTTGTTTTTCTGGACTTTTTCTTGGCTCTTCCCACTCTGTAGATTTGAGTCCAGATTAACCTTCTTCTTCCAGTGTACCAGCCTCCCCTCTCCACTAGGTAGCTGCATACACCCATTGATTATGAGTGTAAAGTTTAAAACAAAAAAGTCCTGCAGTAATTCCTCTTACCAGCCTCATGCCTTACGTATTGCATTTGTAATTGTCTCTGCCCTACACAATGGATTTTGTAGACTTTTCCCACCTCTTTCTTATTTTTTCCCTCCAATAATCTCATATGTATGCCTTTGCAATTTTTAAAACAAGAAAATTCTAAACTGCATGCCATCTTCCTGGCTGTAGCACTTTTCAACTTCAGGTCACTGATTGTTTTTCTGGACTTTTTCTGGGCTTTTCTCACTCTATAGATTCAAGTCTCAATGAACCATTTTCTTCCAGTGTACCACCATCCTCTCACTATGAGGTAGCAGCACATACCCATTGATTGTGACTGTAAAGTTTAAAACAAAAAAGACTCGACAACCAAAACTAGAGGAGTAAGGCACCACAACTGCAGCCAAAAACAATGTAAAATGAAGCACCTGGAGCCACCAATATAACGAACTTTGACTTTATTAAATGAAAATACACATCAAAAGAAATGCTTAACTTGTTCACCGCATTTTTCGTCAACTATGTAACTTCATCAGAAAAAACACGTCATTAGTCCCAACCCCCTTATTATATGTGCTTCACTAAACCAGTTATCTAATCACTTAAACCCCTTAAAAAAATACTTTCAAAAAGACTATCACAAAGGAAGCTTTAAAAGCATTTTTTTAATATTGCATCAAATATAAATAATCCTCATCCACTAATATCTTACTTGATAAAAAACACAATTATTATCCTCTTAACATAAAACCATCAATACAATAACTATGCATTTTTAAAAAGTTATTTAAAAATACCTATCATGAAATATTCTTCTAAAATGGTAACAGAGCTGCACCATGTGATGAGACATATGATTGCACATAACATTTTTTCTAAAAAAGCTACAAATATTTATATATGAAATAAATAGAATAGAACATAGAGCCATCTACTATATAAAAAAAAAACATACTGACATCAACTATTGAAAAACATTACACCAAAAAAACTCACAATCATGCAGCTCTTAGTTTCAATACAGGCACCATAGACATATATTCATTCAGTCCTTGTGTCCTGCAAGCCTCCAAGATCATTTGCCAGTATAATTCCCTCACCTTTATTCTATTTTCCCAGTTCCCTCCCCTAATATTATGTGGGATTACTTCCAACACAAAGAACATGAAATTAGCCTCTTTACATACTGTGCTATGTTTGTATAGGGCATTATTCAAATCCTGCTTTCGGATCTTATACATATGTTCGTAAAGTCATCTTCTAAATGCCCTCTCCATCTTTCCCACATAGAAAAAGAAATACTTTTTACATTCAGCTAAGTACACTTTTCCTTTCGCATCACAATTAGCATACTTTTTACTTAACAGTCTATCTCTACCCAATAGATAGTGACATTCTTTGTTCAACACAACACTACACTGTGTGCATCTGCCACATTTAAATGTTCTTTTTTTCCTATTATTTGTCTCACCTCTACTTGCACTTTTTTCTAAAATGTTTTTAATATTCCTGTCCTTCCTATAACTGAACATAATGGGCTGCTTAAGCATTATATTTAAATCTGAGAATTCAGAGAACATTTTCCATTTTCTATTCACTATTTGTTTCACCAAACCCGACTCACAGTTGAAATTCAAAATGAATGCACTATTATAATTTTTCTCTTCTGTTACTTGTGTATTAACATTCCCTGTCTCATTTTCCGAAACTCTCTCTAATATTGGACAAAATCTATCTCTTCTACCCTCAATCACTTCCTCCATCACTTCATTAATCAAATCTTCTGGATATTTTCTTTCCAAAAATGTTTTAACTTACTATATTCATTCTGAAAGTCTTCCCTCATAGTTGTCATCTTTCATATTCTAATACATTGTCCTTTGACCAAATTTCTTTTCTGCTTATATGGATGGGCACTTGTGTAATATAGGTATGAATTAGAGAACGTTTCTTTTCTAAAAATCTTTGACTCAAACGATTTACCTGCATAGTTTTTATATATAGTCACATCAAGATAGTTTAATCTATCTCTGTTCATATTATGTGTGAACTTAAGGAAGCTAGTGGTGGTATTAATGTACTGTAAAAATTATTCTACTTTATCTTCCCCTTCTATCCAAAAAAAGAAACACAAGTCACCCAAGTACCTTTAAAAAAAATCCAATAATTTATGTAAGGAGAAATGAGTAAACATTTCTTTTCTCAGGTACTTAGGATGATGTTTGCATAACTGGGGGCAGAACAGGCCCCCATAGCCACTCCTTGTAGCTGCCTAAAAAAATCTCCTTCATATATTATGAAGTTGTTATGAAGAACCAGTTCCAACAATTCCATTATTACCTTCAATTCTTTCCCGTTGAATTTTTTAGTATCCAGCAAGGCTTCTAAAAACCACTCCATCCCCACTTCACGTTGTATGATGGAGAATAGGTCAACAATATCCACTGTTACAAAAGTTGTCTCAATATCAAATAACTGTTGATCCACATTTCTAAGAAAGTCCCAGGAATCTTTTAAGAACCCTTACTGCCCTAACCAAACTTTCTAAATTTTTGAATCCACGTATTTCACTAATGCATATGTTTTCAACCCATTAGCCAAAACAATTGGTCTAATTGGGGGATCCTGAGTATTTTTATGAAATTTTGCTATACCAAAAATAGCAGGGATTAAAGGTTTTTCAACATATAAATAATCATAGGTTTATCAATTAACTCATCATTTAAGCTCTTTTAGTGCTAAGTCAATTTTGGAATGGCCAATATTAATCTCATTAATAGATACGGTCTCATATCTAGTATCATCTCTTAATAATTCTTCCATTTTGGCTCCATAAATTATATTGTCCATAATGACCATTCCTCCTCCTTTATCTGGCTTTGAAATTCTAATATTTGTATTATCACTCAACTCCTCTAATAGAGATCTCTCCTGCCAAGTCAGGTTAGAGACTATCTTTGACTTACTCAATGCTTCTCTCAATTCTTTCTCAACAACAGTCTCAACATTTTTTAGCTGTGGATGTAAAATTGGGTTAATTGTACTTTTCCTTTTAAGTACATTACTACCAGAGGGGGAGGGTTGTTTTGCCATATTGTTATTATTCTCAAACAGTAATTCTAGATTATTTTTCCTAGTAAAAAGCTTTAAATCAATTAGTATTTTACTAATATCACTTTTACACTTGGGGACAAACTTCAGCCCCTTCATAAAGAGCTTAAAATGCCATTCATTGATCTCCACACTACTATAATTAAAAATGTTGAAATTTTGAAAAATATACACATGTTCATTTATCATAATAATGTCGGCATTATCAACAACCAATGTTCCTTTATTCTGGGTCAAGACTTCGCTTCCTTGTTTTAATACTGTACTACCAGTTGGTTCCAGATTCTCTCCGAGCGTCTCGGTAAAGGGAATTCTAAAGGGTCAATGATATCATAACTTTGATTCTCAAACTCACCTAAAACTATTAGAATAATTTATCTTATTGTACACAACATTATCCTCTCTGCCTTTCCATTCACCTCTGTTACCAACATTGCTTTCAACTCCTGGTTCACTAAATCTATACCTTCTATTACCACCATATTCCTTCTTATTCCGCAAAAAATAATTCTTATTATTGCCCATCCCTTGTTTATATCTGGGATAACTTCTACTTTCTTCGTATTCTAAAAGATCCCTTTCAATTTTCCTAGACTTCCTTCTAGAAATATTTGAACATCTATCATCAATTTTCTTTTTGATATTCTAACATTTGTTCCTTTCATTCTCAACTGTGAACAACAAATTTTTTAAGACACATTCATTAACTTCTGCAATTTTCTTAAAAATCTCTTGCATTTCAACTTCATTGTCTCTAATGATAATTTTTGTAATCGCAAACCCACATGTATCAAAAACATTGGATAACTCTTTAATGCTAGCTTCCTTTGTGTTATTTGGATATTTGTATACGCAAAGCCCTTTGGACACTATTTTTAAGACAAGACATTGTTTTAAATATAAATTGTCCAAGTGAAGCGTTTTATACTTCATCATAAGCTCTTACAAAAAACAAATATTTTCATTGTATTTATTAACGATGTCCAAACCCAGTTTCTTCCAAGCTTCCTTTGTGATAGTCTTTTTGAAAGTATTTTTTTTAGGAGTTTAAGTGATTGGATAATTGGTTTTGTGAAGCACATATAATAGGGGGGGTTGGGACCAATGACGTGTTTTTTCTGATGAAGTTACATGGTTGATGAAAAACATGGTAAAAAAGTTAAGTGTTTCTTTTGATGTGTATTTTCATTTAATAAAGTCGAAGTTCGTTATATTGGTGGCTCCAGGTTTTTCGTTTTATATTAAAACAAAAAAGACTTGCAGTAAATCCTCTAGCCAGCTTCATGCCTTATGTATTGTATTTATAATTCTCTCTGCCCTACACAACAGATTCTGTGGACTTTTCCACCTCTTTCTCATTTTTTCCCTCTAATAATCCTATATGTATACGTTTGCAATTTTTGAAATAAGAAAGTTCTAAAGTGCATAACTTCTCCTTGGCTGTAGAACCTTTCCAACTTTAGGTCAGAGATTGTTATTCTGCACTTCTTCTTTGCTCTTCCAGCCCTGTAGATTTGAGTCTTGATGAACCTTCTTCTTTCAGTGTACCAACCTCCTATCACCACTAAGTGGCAGCATACACACATTGGTTGTGACTGTAAATTTAAAAAAAAAGATCTGCAGTAAATTGTCTAACCAGCAACATGCCTTTTTCCCTCCAATAATCCCATTTGCATACCTTTGCAATTTTTAAACTAAGAAAGTTCTAAACTGCATACCTTCTACCTGGCTGTAACCCCTTTCAAAATTCAGGTCCGTGATTGTTTTTCTGGACATATTCTTGACTCTTCCTGCTCTGTAGATTCGAGTTTCGATGAACTTTCTTCTTCCAGTGTACCACCCTCCTATTGCTACTAGGTGATAGCATACACACATTGATTGTGACTGTAAATTAAAAAAAAGACCTGCAGTAAATCTTCTAACCAGCGTCATGCCTTATTTATGCTATTTATAATTCTCTCTGCTCTACAATACAGATTCTGTGGACTTTTCCACCTTTTTCTTATTTTTTCCCAACAATAATCCCATATGTATACCTCTCCAGTTTTTGAAATAAGAAAGTTCTATATGTCATATCTTCTCCCTGGCTGTATTCCAACTCATTCTTTTTTTCCCACCAATAATCCCATATGTATATCTCAACAAGTTTTAAAATAAGAAAGTTCTAAACAGCAGACCTTCTCCCTGGCTGTAGCACCTTTCCAACATCAGGTCACAGATTGTTTTTCTGGAGTTTTTCTTGCCTCTTCCCATCTGTAGATTTTAGTCTCCAAAAACCTTCTTCTTCCAGTGTACCATCTTCCTCTTGCCTCTCGGTGGCAGCATAATTCCTTTGATTGTGAGTGTAAAGTTTAAAACAAGAACTGCAGTAAATCATGTAACCAACCTCATGCCTTATGTATTGTATTTATAATTCTCTCTGCCCGATACTACAGATTCTGTGGACTTTTCCACCTCTTTCTTATTTTTTTGCCTCAAATAATTCCATATGTATACCTTTGCAATTTTAGAAATAAGAAAGTTGTATATGGCATACCTTCTCCCTGGCTGTAGCACCTTTCCAACTTCAGGTCATTGATTGTTTTACTGGACTTTTTCTGGGCTTTTCCAACTCAGTAGATTCGAGTGTCGTGAATCATCTTCCAGTGTACCACTCTCCTCTCGCCTCTAGGTGGCAGCAAACACCCATTTTTTGGGGGACTGTAAAGTTTAAAACAAAAAAGACCTGCAGTAAATCTTCTAATCAGCCTCATGCCTTATGTATTGTATTTATACTTTTCTTGCTGCGTACTAAACATTCTGTGGATTTTTCCACCTCTTTCTCATTTTTTCCCTCCAATAATGCCATATGTATACCTTTGCAATTTTTGAAATAAGAAAGTTCTAAACTGCATACTTTCTCCCTGGCTATAACACCTTTCAAAATTCAGGTTAGTGATTGTTTTTATGGACTTATTCTTGGCTCTTCCCACTCTGTAGATTAGAGTCTCGACAAACTTTCTTCTTCCAGTGTACCACCCTCCTCTCGCCACTAGGTGGCAGCATACACACATTGATTGTGACTATAAATTAAAAAAAAAAAGACCTGCAGTAAATCTTCTAACCAGTGTCATGCCTTACTTATGGTATTTATAATTCTCTCTGCCCTACAATACAGATTCTGTGGACTTTTCCAACTCTTTTTAATTTTTTTCCCACCAATAATCCCATATGTATACCTCTCCAGTTTTTGAAATAAGAAAGTTCTATATGTCATATCTTCTCCCTGGCTGTAGCACCTTTCCAACTTCAGGTCACAGTTTTTTTTTCTGTACTTTTTCTTGGCTTTTCCAGCTCTGTAGATTCGAGTGTCGACGAATCTTCTTCTTCAAGTGTACCACCTTTCTCTCGCCACTAGCTGGCAGAATACACCCATTGATTGTGACTGTAAAGTTTAAAACAAAAAAGACCTGCAGTAAATCTTCTTACCAGCGTCATGCCTTATTTATGGTATTTATAATTCTCTCTGCCCTACAATACAGATTCTGTGGACTTTTCCACTTTTTTTATTTTTTCCCACCAATAATCCCATATGTATACCTCTCCAGTTTTTGAAATAAGAAAGTTCTATATGTCATATCTTCTCCCTGGCTGTAGCACCTTTCCAACTTCAGGTCACAGGTTGTTTTTCTGTACTTTTTCTTGGCTTTTCCAGCTCTGTAGATTTGAGTTTCGATGAATCTTCTTCAAGTGTACCACCTTCCTCTCGCCACC
>NC_056728.1:899892879-899940379 GCF_019279795.1 Protopterus annectens
CCCCTCGGGGCTAAAGCTTCTGTGGATTTTTCCACCTCATTTTCATTTTTTCGCTCCAATAATGTCGTATGTATACCTTTGTAATTTTTGAAATAAGAAAGTTATAAACTGCATACTGTAACCCTTTTCCAACTTCAGTTCACTGATTGTTTTTCTAGACTCTTTCTTGGCTCTTCCTGCTCTGTAGGTTCGAGTCTCGATGAACATTCTCCTTCCAGTGTACCTCCATCTTCTTTCCAGTAGGTGGCAGCATACACCCATTGATTGTGACTGTAAAGTTTAAAACAAAAAAAGACCTGCAGTAAAGCTTTTATGACGTGGTGGTACAATGGTTAGTGTTGTTGCCTCACAGCAAGAGGTTCTCCCATTCGATTCTCGGCTGGAGCGCCTTCTGTGTGGAGTCTGCATGTCCTCTCCGCAATCGAGTGATGTTTAAACCATGCAGGTAGGTGCGTGCGTGAATGGGTGCACCTTCTTTGAAGGTTGGGCATCGGGCTGGTACCATGGTACCATAAAAATCCACTGCCGATCAGCGGACCGGAGTTCCGCTGTAGCGACCCCTAACTGGAAAAGCTGAAAGACATTACTTTTACTTTACCTGCAATAAAACGTTTAACCAACCTCATGCCTTATGTATTGTATTTAGAATTTTCTCTGTCCTATACTAAAGCTTCTGTGGATTTTTCCACCTCATTTTCATTTTTTCGCTCCAATAATGTCATATGTATACCTTTCTAATTTTTGAAATAAGAAAGTTATAAACTGCATACTGTAACCCTTTTCCAACTTCAGTCCACTGATTGTTTTTCTAGACACTTTCTTGGCTCTTCCTGCTCTGTAGGTTTGAGTCTCGATGAACATTCTCCTTCCAGTGTACCTCCATCTTCTTTCCAGTAGGTGGCAGCATACACCCATTGATTGTGACTGTAAAGATTTAAACCAAAAAGATCTGCAGTAAATACTATAGCCAGCGTCATGCCTTACGTATTTTATTTATAGTTCTATTTGCTCTACAATACAGATTCTGTGGACTTTTCCACATCTTTCTCATTTTTCCCTCCAGTAACCCCATATGTATCCTTTTGCAATTTAAAAAAAAAGAAAGTATTAAACTGCATAACTTCTCCCTGGCTGTAGCACCTTTCCAACTTCAGTTCACTGATAGTTTTTCTGGACTTTTTCTTGGCTTTTCTCTCTCATTGTAGATTCCAGTCTCGACCAACCTTCTTTTTCCAGTGTACCACCCTCCTCTTGCCACCAGGTGGCAGCATATACTCATTTATTTTAACTGTAAAGTTTAAAACAAAAAAGACATGCAGTAAATGCTCTAAATAGCCTCATGCCTTACGTATTGTATTTTTAATTCCCTCTATGGTACACTACATATTCTGTGGACTTTTCCACCTCTTGCTCATTTTTTCCCTCCAATAATCCCATATGTATACTTTTGCAATTTCTGAAATAGGACAGTTGTAAACTGCATACATTCTCCCTGGCTATAGCACCTTTCCAACTTCAGGCCAGTGACTGTTTTTCTGCACTTTTTCTTGGCCCTTCCCACTCTGTACATTTGAGTCTCAACAAACCTTCTTCTTCCAGTGTTCCACCCTCCTCTTTCCACTAGGTGGCAGCATACACCCATTGATTGTGAGTTTAAAGTTTAACATAAAAAGACCTGCAGTATATCCTCTAACCAGCCTCATGCCTTATGCATTGTAGTTATAATTCTCTCTGCCCTGCACTACAGATTCTGTGGACCTTTCCATCTCTTTCTCATTTTTCCTCTCCAGTAATCCCTCAAAACCTACACCACCAAAACACACACACAGAACCACAAAACACAGACCTACATTTGAGGAGGCACTCAGTACTAATCTGCCCAAACAACAGAGACTTCCAAAGCAGAAATGCAAGCAACCTCCACCCCCAACACAACCCAAATGACACATAGCCCACATACTCAGTGTGCCACTCAACTACAGCCCATAAGGCATAACGTACCCAACACTCTAGTCATAGGTGACTCTATAGTCAGACACACTGATGTTCCACTCACCAGGCTAAACAAGGAAAAAGTTACTGTCAGCTGCCTGTCAGGTGCCAGGATCTGCCACATAACGCACACACTCAGGTCACTTCACAACAAGTAGAAATATGACTCTATCATTGTCCATGTTGGTGTGAATGATCTGAGATGTACCTCCCTGGATTACATGAAAAGAGACATGGAGGAGTTCTCTGATCTTGTAGCCCAGGCCGGTATGACCCTAGCCCTGAGTAGCATCCCGCCATCACCCAGAATGACATCACAGTACAAGGACAAAATGATTGACTTTAACAATTGGCTAAGCTTCTGGTGTCATTCTAAGGGAATCCAGTATCTGTCTGCCTGGGATGACATGATTGACAGACCACGCTGCTTTGCCAGAGATGGCCTGCACCTGTCGCCCTTGGGATTCCGGATACTGGCAAAGGCTCTTGCCACCCCTATAGTTCCTTTTTTAGGCAAGGTTCAAATGACAAATTCACCACTGTAACAGCTACAAGCAAGCAAAATCTGAGGGTAATGCTACTCAATGCTAGAAGTCTAAACCTCAAAATGCACTCACTCAAGGCACTCCTTAAAATGGAGAACATTGACATCTGTGCAGTGACAGAGACCTGGTTCAAAGCTCCAGAGAGCACCCCTGCATTACCAGGCTATAATTCATACCACACCTTTCGGCCACCAAACCCGGACCGAAACACTAAAGGTGGAGCGTGTCCATATTCATTAAGGATATCCACACCTCCAGGCTGGTTGCTCAGCATAATTCATCTGAGATTATCCAAGTTCAACTAACTCTGGGCAAAACCGCAATCCAGATTGTAGCTTGCTACAGACCCCCCACCATGCCCTAGGATTCCCACTCCTCTTTTCTTGATACACTGGAAAATATTAAGGTACAACCCAACACTCTAATAATGGGTGATTTCAACTACCCCACCATTAACTGGGAAAACTACTCATGTACCAACTCTTTTGCTCAACGTTTTCTGGAAATCATCAATTCCAATGCTTTGGATCAACTTATCCACACCCCCACCAGAGGCAGCAATATCCTAGACCTGGTCATCACCAACATGGGTGACTGGTGTTCCACACCAGAGGTCAGCTCCTCGTTGGTCAGATCCAACCACAAGCTAATCACCCTAGACATCCACATCCCGCTCCCACCCCCTATTAGGAAAACAACCCTAAAAAATTTCTCCAAAGCCAACTTCACGCTTCTTAAGACAGAAGTGGCAAACTTCATGACACCTATGCAGATGGACAATAGAGATACGACTGCTGAATCCTACACAAATGCACTTTATAAGCACTTACACAAATGCATGAATCGTGCTATCCCTAACAGAACCAAGATGCTATCCTCCAAAAAAAGAAAGCCAATCTGGTGGTCTTCTGCCATAAACAAACTCTACAACAGAAGAAAGAAACTGTTGCAAAAAAGAGTAAAATCCCATGATTGGAGGAACTCCCTTGTCAGCCTCAGTAAGAAGCTGAGAACCCTCATAAAACCCTCCAAAGCTAGTTATGGAAACAAAATTGCCACTGATTCTAAAGACAACCACAAAGCATTCTATAGCTATGTCAAAAATCTCAAGGGCAACACTCAGATCTGCTCTGAGTTAGAGCACAATGACACTAAATGTACAGAACCAACTGATATTGCCAACATCTTGGCAGATAGGTTCAGTGCCAACTTTACCCCCCTCTCACCCCCTAAAGGGCCAATCTTTATACTGGAAGAATGCAAAGTTCCTGTAATCACGGCTGCACAGGTAAAAAATTCACTCTTCAAAGCCAAGAACACAGCATCCATGGGAACTGACAATATCCCAGGCTGCCTTCTACATGAACTACAGAATGAACTGGCACCCCACGTACCATGGTCAATCATAGCCTCACCTCAGGCTTTGTGCCCATTGAATGGTGCACCACGACAGTTATCCCACTCCACAAAGTGGGGGGGGGCCACAACAGACCCCGGGAACTACTTCCCCATTACCCTGACGAGCCTCGTCTGCAAGGCCATGGAACGTATCATCATGGAACTCATAAACAAAGACATTGGAGATCTCCAAACCCTGGACCCCACACAGTTTGGGTTTGTAAAAGGCTGATCATGTCTCCTAAACCTGATAGACTTCTTTGAAGTAGTCACCAAAGCCATAGATGAGGGTAAGGTGGTTCACACAGCCTATCTAGATCTCGCCAAGGCATTCAACACCATCCCCCACTCTGGAATTATAGATAAACACACTAAACTAGGTATAAATCCCTATGTCACAAGATGGGTTGCCAACTGGCTTACTGAAAGAACCCACACTGTGAAAGTAGCAGACTCCAAATCAGACTTCAGACCAGTGACAAGTGGAGTACCACAGGGTTCAGTCCTGGGTCCTCTCCTGTTTGGTATCTACTTATCTGAAGTACAGGCTAACACAGAAGGTCTTCGGCTAACTAAATTCACAGATGACTGCAAAGTAGGAGCCATAATTGAAACTCCTAACGATGTGGACATCCTACAAAAGGGCCTCACTGAGACAGATTCCTGGTGTCAAAGACATGGTCTCAAGCTCAATGCCAAAAAGTACATTGTCATCCCCTTTGGTAAAAATTCTGTACCCATGAACTACCACATAGGCAGTAGTCTACTTAACACAGAAAGTGTGATAAGAGACCTTGGGACACAGGTGGACAGTAGTCTCTCCTTTGATAATCACATCGCCAAAGTGGTCAGGAAATCCTTCTATGTGGTACACCTCATCACAAAAGGTTTCTCATCCAGAAAAAAGGAGGTCATTGTCCCCCTCTACTCATCACTCATTAGACCCATTATAGAGTACAACGCCCCTTTTGGTATGTACCTCACAAGACATCTACAACAACTGGAAAGGCTGCACAAATACCTCACAAAGAGGATTACTGGCCTCAAATAGATGCCTTAAGCACACCGTCTCAAAAAACTCCAGCTTTACTCCATCGCATATCGCCTACTCAGAGGCAATCTCTGCCTAACATACAAAGCTATGTCAAACCCCGAGCTGTTGGACATGCTCCACTTAAAGAAATCCCAATCCCTCCGAGCTACATACTCTAGGGACCTAAACCTTGTCACCACAATAAACAGAACATGCTGGAGGGATAGATTCCTGTCCCAGAGGCTTCCCATACTCTGGAACAGACTACCTATCTATGTCAAACAGAGCTCCTCATTAGCACTCTTCAAGAAAAATCTTGATGATTGGATGGGTAATAGGAAATTCACCCTGGGGATCACTTCTGTGGTTCTGCTTGACAGGGGCACAGGAAAATAATTTTCTTGGGTGGTGAAAGCCAGGGTACATTTTTGGCTAGGCTTGTATAGGCCCTAAGGCCAATAGCCTAGTACCTACCTATGAACCTATGAACCTATATGTATACGTTTGCAATTTTTGAAATAAGAATGTTCTAAAGTGCATACATTCCCCCTGTCTGTAGCACCTTTCCAACATCAGGTCAGTAATTGTTTTCTGCACTTTTTCTTTGCTCTTCCCACTCTGTAGATTTGAGTCTCACTGAACCCTCTTCTTCCAGTGTATCACCCTCCACTCACCACTAAGTTGCAGCATACACCCATTGGTTGTGACTGTAAATTTAAAAAAATAACCTGCAGTAAATCGTCTAACCAGCGTCACGCCTTACATATGGTATTCATAATTCTCTCTGCTTTACAATACAGATTCTGTGCACTTTTCCACCTCTTTCTTATTTTCTCTCACCAATAATCCCATACCTTTGCAAGTTATAAAATAAGAAAGTTCTAAACTGCATACCTTCTCCCTGGCTGTAGCATTTTTCCAACCTCAGGTCACAGATTGTTTTTTTGGACTTTTTCTTGGCTCTTCCCATCTGTAGATTTGAGTGTCCATGAGCCTTCTTCTTCCAGTGTACCATCCTCCTCTCATCTCTAGGTGGCAGCATAAGTCCCTTGATTGTGACTGTAAAGTTTAAAACAAGACCTGCAGTAAATCCTCTAACCAGCCTCATGCCTTACACATTCTATTTATAATTCTCTGCAATACACTAGAGATTCTGTGGACTTTTCCACCTCTTTCTCACTTTTTCCCTCAAATAATCTCATATGTATACCTTTGCAATGTTTGAAATAAGAAAGTTCTAAACTACGTTCCTTCTCCCCAGGAGCGGCCTTAGGTCAACTGTTGCCCTAGGCAAAAGGTTTCCACATCTCTGCCCACCACATCACCCGGTGCCCCTATCCTGGTCTACCTACACCAAATAAATACTGGAAAAGTGCCCCTGCTAGTATGGTGCCCTAGGCGGTCGCCTAGTTGGCCTATGCCTAAGGCCGGCTTTGCTTCTCCCTGGCTATAGCACCTTTCCAACTTCAGGTTTCTGATTGTTTTTCTGGACTTTTCTGGGCTGTTCTTGCTCTGTAGATTCGAGTCTTGATGAACCTTTTTCTTCCATTGTACCACCCTCTTCTCACCACTAGGTGGCAGCAAACACCCATTGATTGTGACTGTAAAGTTTAAAACAAAAAAGAGCTGCAGTAAATCCTCTAACCAGGCTCATGCCTTGCATATTGTATTTATAATTCTCTCTACCTTACACTAAGATTCTGTGAACTTTTCGCCTCTTTCTCATTTTTTCCATCCAATAATCCCATATGAGTACCTTTGCAATTTTTCAAATAAGAAAGTTCTAAAATGCATACCTTCTCCCTGGCTGTAACTCCTTTCCAACTTCAGGTCACTGATTGTTTTTTTTTCGACTTTTTCGTGGCTCTTCCCGCTCTGTAGATTTGAGTCTTGACAAAACTTCTTCTTCCAGTGTGCCACCCTCATGTCTCCACTAGGCAGCAGCATACACCCATTGATTGTGACTGTAAAGTTTAAAACAAAAAGACCTGCAGTATATCCTCTAACCAGCCTCATGCCTTATGTATTGTATTTATAATTCTTGCTGCCCTGCACTACATATTCTGTAGACTTTAACACCTCTTTCTCATTTTTCCCTCCAGTAATCCCATAGGCATACCTTTGCAATTTTTGAAATAAGAACGTTCTAAACTGTATACCTTCTCCCTAGCTGTAGCACCTTTCCAACTTCAGGTCAGTGATTGTTTTTCCCAGACTTTTTCTTGGCTCTTCCCGCTCTGTAGAGTCGAGTCTCTATGAACATTCTTCTTCTATTGTACCACCATACTCACACCATTAATTGGCAGCATACACCCATTGATTGTGACTGCAGAGTTAAAAAAAGACCTGCCATAAATCCTCTAATCAGCCTCATGCCTTACTTATTGTAGTTATAATTCCCTCTGCCCTACACTACAGATTCTGTGGACTTTTCCACCTCTTTCTCATTTTTCCCTCTAATAATCCCATATGTATAACTCTGTAATTTTTGAAATAAGAAAGTTCTAAATGGCATACCTTCTCCTGGCTGCAGCACCTTTCAAACTACAGGTCAGTGATTGTTTTTTGGGACTTTTTCTTGGCTCTTTCCATTCTGAAGATTCGAGTCTTGACAAACGGTCTTTTTCCAGTGTACCACGCTCCTCTCGCCACTAGGTGGCAGCATACACCCATTCATTGTGACTGTAAAGTTTAAAGCAAAAAATACCTGCAGTAAATCCTTTAACCAACTTCAAGCCTTACATATTGTAGTTATAATTCTCTCTGCCCTACACTACAGATTCTGTGGACTTTTCCACCTCTTTCTCATTTTTCCTCCAATAATCCCATATGTATACCTTTGCAATTTTTAAAATAAGAAAGTTCTAAACTGCATACCTTCTCCCTGACTGTAGCACCTTTCCAACTTCAGGGCACTGATAGTTTTTCTGGACTTTTTCTTGGCTTTTCTCGCTCTTTAGCTTTGAGTCTCAACCTACCCTCTTCTTCCAGTGTGCCACCCTCCTCTTGCCACTAGGTGGCAGCATACACCCATTGAATTTGACTGTAAAGTTTAAAATAAAAAAGATCTGCAGTAATTCCTCTAAATAGCCTCATGCCTTACGTATTGTATTTTTAATTTCCTCTACTGTACACTACATATTCCGTGGACTTTTCCACCTCTTGCTCATTTTTTTCCTCCAATAATCCCATATATATACCTTTGCAATTTTTGAAATAGGAAAGCTGTAAACTGCATACCTTCTCCCTGACTATAGCACCTTTCAAACTTGAGGTCACCAATTATTTTTCTGGACTTTTTCTTGGCTGTTCCCATTCTGCAGATTAGATTCTCATAGAATCGTCTCACCACTAGTTGGCAGCATATACCCATTGATTCTGACTGTAAAGTTTAAAAAGAAAAAGACCTGCAGGAAATTCTCTAACAAGCCTCATGCCTTATGTATTGTATTTACAATTCACTCTGCCCTACACTACAGATTCTGTGGACGTTCAACCTCTTTCTCATTTTTTTCCCCCCGATACTCCTATATGTATACATTTGCAATTTTTGAAATAGGAAAGTTCTAAACTGCATTCCTTCTCCCTGGCTGTAGCACCTTTCCAACTTCAGGTCAGTGACTGTATTTCCTGCATTATTTCTTGGCTTTGTAGATTTGAGTCTCACAAACCTTCTACTTCCAGTGTACCTCCATACTCTCGCCAGTAGGTGGCAGCATACACCCATTGATTATGACTGTAAAGTTTAAAATAAAAAAAACTTGCAGTAAATCTGCTAACCAGCCTCATGCCTTATGTATTGTATTTATAGATTTCTCTGCTCTACACTACAGATTCTGTGGACTTTTCCACCTCTTTCTCATTTTTTCCCTCCAATAATGCGATATTTATACTTTTGCCATTTTTGAAATAAGAAAGTTCTAAACTGCATACCTTCTCCCTGGCTGTAGCACCTTTCCAAATTCAGGTCACTGTTTTTTTTATGGACATTTTCTTGGCTTTTCTCGCTCTGTAGAGTTGAGTCTCAATGAACCTTCTTCTTCCAGTGCACCACCATCCTCTCACCACTAGGAGGTAGCATGCCCCCATTGATCTTGACTGTAAAGATTAAAGCAAAAAAGACCTGCAGTAAATCCTCTAAAAAGCCTCATGGCTTACATATTGTATTTATAATTCTCTCTGCCCTACACTAGAGATTCTATGGACTTTTTCACCTCTTTCTCATTTTTTTCCATCCAATAATCCCATATGTATACCTTTGTAATTTTTGAAATAAGAAAGTTCTAAACTGCATACCTTCTCCCTGGGTGTAGCACCTTTCAAACTTCAGGTAACTGATTGTTTTTCCTGGACTTTTTCTTGGCTCCTCCCATTCTGTAGATTCAAGTCTCAACAAACCTTCTTCTTCCAGTGCACCACCCTCCTCTCACCACTAGGTGGCAGCATATACCCATTGATTGTGACTGTAAAGTTTAAAACAAAAAAGACCTGCAGTAAATCCTCTAACCAGCGTCATGCTTTGGGCATTGTATTTATGATTCTCTCTGCCCTACACTACAGATTGTGTGGACTTTTCCATCGCTTTCTTATTTTTTTCTCACCAATAATCCCATATGTATACCGTTGCAATTTTTGAAATAAGAAAGTTCTAAATTGCATACCTTCTCCCTGGCTGTAACACCTTTCCAGCTATAAGTCACTGATTATTTTTCTGGGCTTTTTCCTTGGCTCATTCCACTCTCTATATTCAAGTCTCGACAAACCTTCTTCTTCCAGTGCACCACCCTCCTCTCAACACTAGTTGGCAGCATAGACCCACTGATTGTAAAACAAAAAAGACCTTCAGTAAATCCTCTAACCAGCCTCATGCCTTACGTATTGTATTTATAATTCTCTTTGCCCTACACTACAGATTCTGTGGACTTTTCCACCTCCTTCTCATTTTTTTCCTTCAATAATCCCAAATGTATAGCTTTGCAATTATTTAAATAAGAAAGTTCTAAATTGTATACCTTTTCCCTGGCTGTAGCACCTTTCCAACTTCTGGTCACTGCTTGTTTTTCTGGACTTTTTCTTGGCTCTTCCTTCTCCCTTTGCCCTGTGGGCACACTCCGCTCCCCTATCCTACCCCAATTCCCACCCACGCCCACTACCTGTACTTTTATTCATCCCTTAACTCCTTTCCATCCTCTCTTCAAACCAGTTCCCTATCAGGCCCAATCAAACTCCACCCACATATCAGATCTCAAATTCTCCACCTTCTCCCCAACCCCTCCCACAATGTTCTACTAATCAACTCTCGCAATTACTCCAGTACCCATACTACTGTCTCTAACCTGTCTGCCCTATCTCACACAACTTCCCTATCCTTGCCTTACCCCACTTACACACTCCACATCATCATACAATCATCCACACTTCCCTCTTACTCATCCATCTCATACAAACTCTTTAATTTTAACACTTCCTCCCTTTACAAAACCATTATTCCAAAGAAAATCAATCCTCCCACATCAACCTTACCACCCTTCCCCACCTATTTACCTGTCTCCTCTTTTTCACCTAATTTGTCTCTCACTCACCAGTGACATCCACCCCAACCCCAGACCTGCCTCCAACAGTAAGCCAGCAAACCATCCTCTCATCCCACAAATCCCAAGTCCTTTCCCCTCACTACACTGAATGCTCAAAGTATAAGTAATAAAATCCCTAACCTCTATGCATGGCTTTCCAATAACCACCCTGACTTAACTGCCATATCTGAAACCTGGCTCATACCCTTCATAAAAAATAATGAAATCCTACCACCTGGTTACCAAATGATTTGCAACGACCGAGCCCTCAAAAAAGGAGGTGGTGTAGCTATAATTTACCCCTCCTCCCATATTATAACCTGCTACACCAATACAATCCCAACCTTTGCCAACGCTGAAACAACAATAGGATTATTAAAAATAAACCACCACAAATCCATTTGTATCTCTTACCTCTATATTCCCCCTGATGATAACATCACAACACTTGAGAACATACTATACTGGTTATCCTCTCACATAAATAATGAAACCTATATCCTAGGCGACACCAGTATCAACTGGTCCACTTTTACCTGTGATGCCCCTTCCCATACTATCAATCTATACAATTTCACCCAACTAATTCATTCACCAACACGACTAAATAAAGATGGCACCTCAGGTTGGTAAATGACGACCGGGAAGTTCCACGGTCTGAGTAAACTACAGCAATAGCACGTACCTCCTTGTCAAAAATACAAGTTTTCACTGTTGCAAAAAAGTTCCACGCTGAAGAATATAGACCAAAAAATCCGCAGCAATAATGGAATTTATTCTTGAAAACATACAAACTGGTACAGCCAACACAACGCCGTGTAATAAACAATCCAACAGAATTTACCCGGGTTTACACCTCAGGTACCATCATTGACTAGATCCTTACAAGACACCCTAATCACATCACCAAATCCAGAATAATACCTAATCCCCTCAGTGATCACTTACCTGCCTTCATTGACCGACACCCAACGCCATTACAAAAACACCACTACATTCAAACCCACAACTTCTCATCTTTCAATCCCCAAACTTTCTCAGAATGCCTAAAGTGCATTAACCAGTCCCCTCTAAAAACTCTCCCTCTAGATGAAGCCATCTCCTACTTTAACCATTCTTTCCTTACCCTTCTTAACCAGCTAGCCCCCCTAAGAACCAAATGCATCAAAACCAATCCCTGCCCATGGTTATCTAAAGAAACCAAAACTGCCATGCAACAAAGGGACAAAAAACAGAAACAGTGCCAAAAACACAAAAACACAAACTCCCTGCTTGAATTTAAGCAACTCCATAACTACATGAAAAAGCTAATTATTAAAGATCTCAAAGCTCACTACTCCAAACTCCAGTCCTTGCACACCACAAACCCCCAAAAATTCTGGGACTCCATCTCATCAATACTACACCCTGGTAATAAAGAAAACCCTGTCCTAATCCCACCTTCTCCGACCTTGATACTGCCTCCCAGTTCAACTCTTTCTTCATAGACTACATAGCCAAACTATCCAGCTCCTTCCCACCTCCCTCCTCTAACCCCATCCCCTCCTTCCACAGCCCCCTCTCCAACCAGACAACCCCCTCCTCCCTTTTCTACCTTAATCCCATTCCCTTTGGCACTATAAAAAAAACTTCTCCTCAAACTCAAACCTTGCCACAATGCACCAGACAATCTTCCTCCAGCCTTCCTCAAACTAGCTGCAGACGACACCGCCTTCCCCATCTCCATACTTATAAATAGATCCATACTATAATCTTATGTCCCCTCCATCTGGCGCTAGGCCTACATCACCCCCCTCCACAAAGGTGGAATTAATACTGACACCATCAACTTCAGGCCTATTGCCATCATTTCCCCTCTGTCTAAAATGCTAGAGAAAACTGTCCAAGGACAACGTATGGTGCACCTAACCCAAAATAATCTCCTCTCCCCTACCCAACATGGCTTCCACCCCAGCCATTCCACCATGACTGCCCTTCTTTTCTTTCTGGAAACTATCAACTCAGAATCTGACTCTGGCAAAATTTGTATCTACAGTATTCCTAGATTTGTCAAAAGCCTTTCACACCGTCTCCCACACCCTTCTCTTATCACATCTCTCCACTCTACACCTCTCTTCCCCCACCATAGCCTGGTTTTCCAGCTACCTGTCCAACTGCCAACAAGCAGTCCAATGGAAAACTTCATCCTCCTCCTTCCTTCCTACACCCACAGGGATCCCTCAAGGTTCAGTTCTTGACCCTCTACTCTTTAACCTGTTTATTAACAACTTTTACCACTCTATCCCAGACTCATCTGTCATCCAATATGCAAATGACTCAACCATAATCTGCTCATCTTTCTCACCTTCTGAGCTCCTAGCAAAAACCCAATTAGCCTTCTTCAAAACAGAAAACCGGATGCAGTCCAACCACCTAGCCCTGAATGCAAATAAAACCAAACTAATGATCTTCTCCCACAGCAAAAACTCCCCTATTGATAAAACCTCATTCACCATACATAGTCAGGACAACACCCCACTCAAAATTGTTCCCACCATTAAACTTCTCGGCATCATCATTGATGAAGAACTAAAATTTGACACCCACATCTACTTCGCTATCAAAAAAAAAAAAACACCAAAAGACTGGTCTTCTCTACAGACACAACTGCTACCTCAGCCCCTCTACCTGTCAAACCCTAGCTTCTACTTTCTTGCTCCTCTTCCTGATGTACAGTGCCCCTCTAATCACAAACCTACACATCAGCTTATGAGCCAAACTTGAATCCTGCTACCACAAAATCTGCAAATTTGCAACCAATTCTAAAACATCTTCCCACCACTGCCACTCCCTCCACACCCTCAACTGGCTTGAACTCCCCAACTACCTCAGTTACCTACAACTCACCATTGCCCACAAAGTTATCTATAAACCAGAGAACTGCCCTTCTCTCGCTACATCCTTAATACCCTACAAACCCACACGCCAACTCAGATCCACAAACCAAAACCTCCTCCGAGTCTATAAACCTTCTCGTCCCCCAGGCCAGCACCTTCTCTCCTACTCCATAGCCAAACAATGAAACTCTCTCCCCCCTCCTTTGCAGCCTTCCTAACCATGCCCTTGCCATGCTCCAACATAAATTTTCCTCTCTCTATGCATTTTAATCCACCTAAACTAAAATAACTAGTAGCTTTATATCAACTCATAAAGTGCTCTCCTCTCTCAAATAACTCTGTGCATATAATCACTTTTACCCACCACTATGAGGTAGCTACCTTGTATTTAAATGTTTAACTCACTAGAGCTCATTGCATACTGTATTACACACTCTGAAATGTCAGTATATGTTCTGCACAAATCATTTTTTTTCCTCTTTTTCCTTCGCAGCTTGCAATAGGTGACTTAATATTATACAAAGCTTTGTTTTTTTTAATTGTAACATTCTATTTGTAATTTAAATTGTTAACTCTAATATGTTGGAGCTTTTCTCCCTGGGTCTCCACTGAAAACAGGTTCGTCTTTGCCCAGTGGACTTCCCCAGTCATCAAACCTTAATAAATAAATAAATAAATAAATAAATAAATAAATAAATAAATTCAAGAGGCTGTGCACTGGTGTATTACAACTTCTGCTATGCAACTTATTTAAGTCTATATCCCCACCTGTACAATTTCTATACTGTCTCAGTCATTTCCTAATTAGAGTATAGTTGTAGGTTTGCTTACTTTATGGAAGTGTTGCTACATTTCACTGTTTACAATTTGGAAATACACTTGTTCAGCTTGACATAGTCTGATTTTATTGAACAGCTTACTAGAACACATTGCTCTGACTGCATTTAAATTTTTTAAGTGAACAACTTCACCTGTAAAATACCTATACTGTCTTGGTCATTTCCTATTTAATGTGCAGCTGTAGGTTTAATTACTTTAAGGAAGTAATGACCTTTTACTGTTAAACTTGCTGCATTTTACTGTTTACAATTTGTAAATGCACTGTTTCAGATTGACTTAGTCTGGTTTTGTTAAAAAGCTTACTAGAATACATTGCTGTTACTGCTTTTAAATTGGTACTGAGTACTCTCATCAGTATTCAGCCACTGTGCTGTTTCAACCTGTGTTAGTTATATTTTACTACTTAGCTTATTTTGAGCGCCTATAATGTTACTCTATCATGTGGAAACTGTGTGATTTTACTGTAATTTTTATGTCCTGCCACCATGTTGTTCAGTTTTGTTGGCATGCATTACTTAGTAGCAACAAACAGCTGGAAAAGTATACTGGCAATGAATTACTCTGCATTCTGTGAAATTAAGGTGGCAATAGGCTGAATTTTATATTACTGAACAGGGTGACTTTCTTATTAATTACCACTGCTTGCTCCTTGACTAATTTATTTGATTAAGTACTGCTTAACTGAACTACTTAAACTGTGGTATTAACTTGCCTGTCCCTTATTTCAACTTATTTACTTCACCTACCCACTTTTCTGGCTTTATATTAACATCTCTCTCTCTCTCCTTACAGTCCCTTAAACACATTCAAAGGTCCAACAATATCACAAAAAAACCTGAAGCAACTTCCTGCATACAAAAACCTGGAGAATGGAACCACATACAAACCAGTAAAAGCCACTGCAAGTTCTACTTTTATCAAGAGACTGTGAGCAGTGTAGGTCTATTATAATTTTCTCTCTCTGATACTCCTACTGATTCTTCTGCTGTGCACGCTACTGGACCCCCCCCCCATTTTTCCACCCATTTACTGTAACAAATTTATGCAATTTCCAAAAGCTTTTCATTTATTTTATATTCTACTTACCTGATGTTCTACTAAATCTGCTTTTGAATTCACACAGATAAACAGACACCTTTAGTTACTGACCTGGGCTAGCTGGTTGATTGTTTTTCTCTTCTTACAGCTTTCTCCAAGTCCTGGTCTATAGCCTCCCCCTTTTTCTTGTTTTCCGACATAATTCTAATGTACGTTTTCTAGCCCTGACAAACCTGTTTTCTCACAGCTTTCTCCAAACCCTGGCTGTTAGCCCTCCCTTGTCTCATTATCCTAACATAATCTTATTGCAAGCTTCCCAGCCCTGTCATTCCTGTCTATTCCCTCCCCTCTTCCTCTTGAGAGTTTACTTATTCCTTCCATGAGCTCCGGTGCCATTTTAAATACTAAAAACCTCTGCCTGACTACACTCTGTTTCTGTATGTCCCACGGGCATCCCTTGTTAGTGTACACAACTGGAAGTACCATTTCTACTTATGATTGTACTTACATATTAAATCAAAAAACCTGATGTAGAAAGGCACCATCTTTTGACTTAGCTTTTCTGCCCTTGCTTCATAGGAATCCCCAGTAGTGTACTTGCTTATACTATAGTCCATTCTTTTTTAATTAGTACTCTATTGAGTCATAATTTACTGCATGTCCCTTTCTAAACCCCCTGGCATAACTACATTATTTTCCTACTTCTCAGTGAACTGCAACTCCCCATCGGTGCATAAATAATAAAAACAAACAGAAAGGTAACATTCAAACCAAAACTATAGGCTACCCTATTTCTGTAGTTGCTAACCTTCTCACTGATTGTTTTCTGTTTGGCGACTGCTGCTCCTCTTGGAAGCCCTTGCTTCATAGGAACCCCCAGTAGTGTACTCACTTATACTATATTCCATTCTTTTTTATTTAGTACTCTATTGAGTCATAATTTACTGCATGTCCCTTTCTAAAACCCCTGGCATAACTACATTATTTTCCTACTTTTCAGTGAACTGCAACTCCCCATTGGTGCTTAAATAATAAAAACAAACAAAAAGGTAACATTCAAACCAAAACTATAGGCTACCCTATTTCTGTAGTTGCTAACCTTCTCACTGATTGTTTACTGTTTAGTGACTGCTGCTCCTCTTGGAAGTTGTAACCCACTCTGTTCACCCTTCGGGCTCACTCCACTCCCCTACCCTGCCCCCAAATTCCACCCACCCCCACTACCTGTACTGTTATACATCCCCTGACTCCTCCCCACCCAACACCTCTCCAATCACAATACCCCTAAGCCAAACTTTACACACCTGTAGATCTACATCACCCCAAACATCCCCCTCCTACAATGCTCTACCTAACATTTCTCTCTATAACCCCATTTGCCCTACTAATCTCTCTCTTTTCTCTTACCTATCTCATGCTATTTTCCAACCCATGTCCTAACTCTCACACACACTCCACTAGATCTTGATATCAACCTCACTTCCCATCCTACTCATCCATCTCACATGACCTCTTTCCCTCTAATCCAATCTATTTTTTCAAACCAAAACTTCTCCCAACCCAACCCCCCGTACTCTCCTCTTAAATGTGGTACCAGAAAATCACTACTCTCACACAACCCAAGCTACTCTTTCCCAACACACTGCCTCACTCTTCTACTCCACCACATCTCTCTCACTAGCCAGAGACATCCACCCCACCCCCGGACCCATCCCTAACGTCAGTCTCACCAAACCCTACACTCAACCCACAAAGTCCATTCGCCTTACAACACTTAATATACAAAGCCTAAAAAACAAAATCCCCTAACCTCCACACCTGACTCTCCCATAACCACCCTGACATTACTGCCATTTCTGAAACGTGGCTGAAAAGCTATATAAAAGATAGCGAAATTCTACCACCAGGTTTCCAAATCATTCGCAATGACAGAGCCCGCAAAAAAGGAGGTGGAGTAGCAATAATCTACCCCACCTCCCATACCATAACTTCCTTCTACAAAAAAATACCAACCTTTGCCAACACTGAAATTATAATAGGTTTACTAAAAATAAGCAACCACAAGTCCATATGTATTGCCGACCTCTATATTCCCCCTGGTGATAATATCAAAACTCTTGAAAACATCCTGTCCTGGTTCTCCTTCAATATAAAAAATGAAACCTATATACTCGGTGATACCAACATCAACTGGAATACTATTAACTCTGAAGCCCATCCCACACAATCAACCTGTACAACTTCTCCCAACTAATACAATCTCCAACCAGACTAAATAAAGATGGTACCTCTGGTACCACCATTGACTGGATCCTAACAACTCACCCAAACCTTATCACAAAGCCAAAACATTACATGATCCTCTCAACGATCACCTACCAGCCTTCACCAACTGTCTCCCATCTCCACTGCATAAACATCACCACTACATCAAAACTTGCAACCTCTCTTCTTTCAACCCTCTAACTTTCTCCGAATACTTAAAGCATACTGACTGGTCCTCTCTAAAAACCCTTCCTGTAGATGATGCTATTTCCTTCTTTAACCACTCATTCCTAATTCTTCTCAATCAGCAAGCCCCCCCCCCCCAGAACCAAATGTATCAAAACCAATCCCTGCCCATAATTATCAAATGATACTAAACTAGCCTTGCACCAAAGGGACAAAAAATGGAAACAATATCAAAAACATAAAAACCCTAACATGCTCCTAGAGTATAAGCAACTATGAAACTCCACAAAAAACTAATAATTAAAGACCACAAAGCCCACTACTCCAAACTCCAGTCATGGCACTCAAAAAATCCCCAAAAATTCTGGGGCTTCCATCTCATCCATGCTGCATCCTGGCAACAAAGAAAACCCCTGCCCAGACCCTAACCTCTCCAACCTTGAAACAGCCAGCAAGGTCAACTAATTCTTCATAGACTGCATAGCTAAACTATCAGCCTCCTTCCCACCCCCTCCTTCACCACCACCCCCTCCTGCCCCAACCACCACCCCAATCATCAACCTTCATCTGCATCCTTGTGTCTCAAGCCCGTCCCCACAAGCAATATAAAAAGACTTCTCCTCAAACTCAAACCCTGTTGCAATGCACCAGACAACCTTCCACCTACCGTCCTCAAACAATCTACAGACAGTATTCCCTATCCCATCTCTATTCTTATAAATAGATCCATACAAGAATCATACATCCCTTCTATCTGGCATCATGCTTCCATCATCCCACTCCACAAAGGTGGCAAAAATACTGATACCACCAACTTTAGGCCTATTGCCATCCTTTCCCATCTTTCTAAAATACTGGAGAAAACAATACAAGCACAACTCATGGCACACCTAAAACTAAACAATCTCCTCTCCCCTAACCAACATGGCTTCCGCCCTGGCAACAGCACCATGACTGCCCTTCTTTCCTTTCTTGAAACCATAAACCTCGAATGCGAGTCAGGCAAGTTCATATCCATACTATTCCTAGATCTGTCAATGGCTTTTGACACCATCTCACACACCCTACTGATATCCCAACTATCCATCCTACACATCTCTCCCACCACCATTGCCTGGATTTTCAGCTACTTGTCCAACCACCAACAAGCTGTCCAATGGAAAACTTCAACCTTCCCCTTCCTTCCCACACCCACAGGTGTCCCACAAGGTTCTGTTCTTGGCCCTCTTCTCTTCAACCTATTCATTAACAGCTTTCACCAATCCATCCCAGACTTATCATCCAAAATGCAGATGACTCAACAATCATCTCCTCAACCTTCTCCCCTTCTGAGCTCCTAGCAAAAACCAAGCTAGCTTTCTTCAATACCAAAACCTGGATGCTGTCTATCCATCTGGCACTAAATGCAAATAAAACCAAACTAATGTTTTTCCCCCTACCAAAAACTCCATTGACAAATCCACATTTACCATACAGAGCCAAAACGACACCCTCCTTGAAATCGTTCCCAACACCAAGCTTTTTGGCATCATTATTGATGAAGAACTAAAATTTGACACCCACATCTGCTCTGCAATCAAGAAAACCCTTCAAAAGTTAGGTCTCCTCTACAGGCACAACCACTCCTAAGCCCCTCTACCCATAAGACTCTTGCATCCACCCTCCTATTCCCCTCCCTTATGTATGGCTCCCCTCTTTTCACAAATCTCCATCTTGGCCTTCAGTCCAAACTTGAATCCTGCTACCACAAAATCTCCAAATTTGCAACCAACTGAAAAAACTCATTCCACCACTGCCACTCCCTCCTCACCCTAAACTGGCTTGAACTACCCAACTACCTCAGTTACCTACAACTCACCATTGCCCACAAGCTCATATTTAAACCTGCCAACTGCCCGGATCTCACTACTTCCTTAAAACCTTACATTCTCAACCACTCATTCAGATCCAAAAAAACAAAATCTCCTTCAGGTTCACAAACCTGCATGACCTCCTGGCCATCTACTGCTGTCCCACTCCTTAGCTGAACAGTGGAACTCTGTCCCCATACACCTACGCAACCTACTCAACTATGCAAATTTCAAATTTCAGCTACTCTCTCAACTTTCTCCTAAATGGGAATGCCCTTGTCACACTTCAAATTAAACCCCTCCTCCCTCATTCCACCTTGCACTGACTCATCCAACTACCTCTACAATTACTTCATCCCATGATGTGGTGCATTACTTAGCTAGGCATAGCACAGCATTCTTAAGCATTAGACATCTGCTAAACATCTAAAAATACTAATGAGATGCATTCAGTATTAATCTTTTTTCTTTTTCTGCTTGTTTGCACAATGCAGTGCAGTGCTTACCTAGGTGTAGCGAGACGTACTTGAGCAGTAGACATCCATAAGACACCTAAAAATAGAAACCAGATTTATTCAATTTGTTGTAGGTCCGCTGTGCTTAGCAATGTACAAAACCAGAGCAGTGAAGTTGTGCTATGCTTACAGCCACCTTTGCATTATATTTGAAGATATCCAAGTTCCTTTTACAATCCTAGTGGCTACAAGTTCAAGTCCTGCCTAATAATGCTTTTTACATATAGTGCTGTGAAACTGTGCCAGGTGTCTGAAACATTGGTTGACTTTAAAGTAAATAATTGTCACATTTATAAAAGTTAGAAAAGCTGCACAATGCTAAGAAGTGCTTAAATATGGCCAATGGTCTTTTTTACTTTGCACATTGCTAAGCTTCACTTAAACATGGATTGTGTGAGTTTGCATGATGCTAAGTGGCTCAGTGCATTTTTGAGAGTTACAATATGATGAGCAAGTGATTGGAATGCAGCCTATATAAAGGCCAGATTGCAAAATTTTACATCACTCCTTGGAGCCTGACCTTGACTGTGGGTATGGCTGCTGGAGTTGGTGAGGGAGTGCACTTTGGGGCACAAAAGTGGGGTGTGCAGGAGTCCATGTTTTTTATTGGGCTCCTTGTACAACACCACAAACCCTGGATGTTGCAGAGTGATTATCAGGGCTCAGAATGTAAGTCTGAGGCCTGGGATAATTTGGCCAGGGACATTACCAGTGCATCTGGTATCCCCCGCATTGGTAAGCAGTGTCGTTACCACTATGATGACCTGACACATAGGAAGAGGGGAACTTTGGACACATGGGTCCAAGGCACTAGGGATGGGCACACTCCACAGGTATGTAAGTATGTTTTCCAGTAATTTATAAATATACAAGATGAATTTGTCCAAAATTGGTATGCATAATGGTTCTCTTACCACAGCTGCAGAAGACAGGGCTTGCAATGTACAATCACCTGCAGTGCATTTGGCCAGGATGAGGCAATCACTTGGTAAGTAAGAAAATCATCAAAGTAATAACTTAATGCATAACTTAATAATGCAATAAAGTAAATACAGATTTTGCAGTCTTAACAATCAGGTATGAAACACTTGGGACATCTTACATCTTTATTAAGGTGTCAGTGTATATCTGAAATGGTAAAGCAAGTTAAAGCAAGTATGCATGCAGTACTGTGTAGCATAGCTTCCAACCATCAGTTAATGTTGTGGTCTACACAAATTAAAAGTCACTGTTATGGTCTGCTCATTATCTGAAATATGCTGTAGGTTGCATTCAATAAATGAACAGGGTATACAAGTAAGTTAACAGAAGGCCTAGACAGCTGTCCATGTGTGTAAATGCCAGATTTGAAGCAACATTAATCAATAAAGTTTAAAAGGAGATGGTGCTTTGATAATTCTTTTTTTTTTTCAAATTAAGCGTTCAGTATTCCTGTAGTCACTGCTTGTGGGTGTACTCCAACACCAGACAAATGACAAATGTGAAGCATTAAATAATGTGCCAACATATGTCATACATAACTGTAGTGTAGTACCCAGATTAAGGGACAAGCTTGTGTTCTGCTCATTTTATCTGAAATATGCTGTAGATTGCACTCAGTAAATTAACAGGGCATACGGGTAAGTTAACATAAGTCCTAGACAGCTATCCATGTGTGCAAATGCCAGTTTTGAAGTGACATTAACCAATAAAGTGTAAAAGAAGATTTTTTTTGATAATTAATTTTTATCATATAAAGTACTCAGTAATCCTGTAGTCACTGCTTGTGGGCTCTAATCTGACAAAAGACACAGCTGTGCATGTGTGTATATGCATGATTTGACACAGCATGAATCAATAAAAGTTTTAAAGGAAATGGTGCTTTAATAATTATTTTTCAAATAAAGTGCTCAGTATTCCTGTAGTCACTCCTCACTTTTAATCAGACAGCAGGAACAGCTATGCATGTGTGAAAATGCACAATTTGACACAACATGAATGAATAAAAGTTTTAAAGGAGATTGTGGTCTGAAAATGTATTTTTTCAAATAAAATGTTCAGTCTTCCTGTAGTCACTGCTTGTGGGTTCTAATCCCATGTCAGCTAACTGAGAAATGTCCAACTGTCTAGAGTAATTGGTGTACACAGTGACACTGCCAGACCAGCCGTCTGGAATTTTGTAAATAATTTTATGTCATTTGTGAATATTGATATGATTTATGCAGAACTGTATGTTATATACTGAGCTTCACGAATGTAACCACAGCATACCCTGCTGGAACATAGAAGATTAACTTACACAACTTCAAGAAAATAAGTTGAAAATTAAGTTCTTTACGATGTGCTATAAAAGTTATTTATATACCCACCAGTTCACCAAAACTGAACAGGTGTAGAACCACAATAAAAAAAAGAAGAGCCAGTGATTACCTCTAGTATTTTTAATAAAAACATGTCCAAAAAGACACAATAGGAACTCCAATGGATAAAAAGTCACCAAATTTCTCTGCCTTAATGTGAAATCATGCTCATAAAACATGCACCTTACAGCAGCACACAATCAGTAATCCTCTCTAGCGTCTTGGCTTAACAGCCTTTACAGAGTATACTTCTGTTCATCATTCTTCACCTTATATATTGTATTTAACAAACAATAATTCAATTAAATTTAATTAAAACGAATTAATCCTAGTTCTAATTAAAGAAAGCATTTCCAATGGCATTCCCTATTTACCCCTATTGGTACTAGGGTATTAAACTTTAAAATCATAGCTGACTTCATTCTCCATAATTTACCCTTTATATATAAACCATGGACTGACCTTACTTGTCTTAAAATTATTGCTTCTGAACCTTTTGTCTCACCATTATGCATTCCTTACAATGTAAAGCCACTGGGCTTTCCTCTCTGTTTTTTTCTAATATCTCTTAAATGTTCTTTCAGTCTGTCCTTAATGGTTCTTTTACTTTCCCCTATGTATACTTTACCACAAGGACATCAAAGTCCGTACACTATTCCTATGCTCTCACAGGAATATATATCCTTAGTAATATATTTTTTCCATTGATCTTATCAAAACTTTGTACAATGTACTTACACCAGCAGCACCTTCCACAAGGGAAGGCACCCTGCATAGATGCCTCTAAAGCTATGTTCATTGAGGGAACTGAAATCTACCATGGACTATAAAACCTTTTATACGCCTTCCTTTGGTATATGAAAACATAGCAAACCTATTTTCTTTTATATTAAGATGTTTACTTCTTTCCTACATATTCCAGTGATATTTCACTAATTGGATAAGTTTTTCTGAAAAAAAAAAACAGTATATTTTGTTACAAAGATTAACTTTTGCCTTTCAGAATTTTTTGCCAATCTACCTGAAGTTTTCCGAAGCCACTTCCCCTTAATTACTTTTTCTTTACTTTCTTCCACTGCTATACAAGTTAGTTTCATTGCAGCAAGAAGACAGAATGTCTAGAGCTAGAAGTTTTTTATATTGTCTTGGAGAGAAGTATTTACTATGCTTAAAATGTAAAGTGTTGTATTGCTCTATGACTTCCTAGAAGCTGCACTTCTTTGAGATATGTACTTCTCACACAAAGATGTTAAAATTCTGTTATTATCTGTTAGCCTGGGAACTGAAGGTGGGTGACAGAGAGTGATGTCATCCAAACTGACCCAGCAGTTATGTTTGACAGTAATTAAGAACTCTGTCAGAGAGAGACTGCGTGCATTTTGTGTTTTTTCTTGGACCTGAAACCATGGTAAAAAATTTCTCCAAATCCAACTTCATGCTTCTTAAGACAGAAGTGGTGAACTTCATGACACCCATGCAGATGGATGGACAATACAGTTATGACTACTGAATCCTACACAATTGCACTTTATAAGCACTTACATGAGTGCATGAATCATGCTATCCCAAACAGAACCAAGATGCTATCCTCCAAAAAAAGGAAGCCAATCTAGTGGTCCCCTGCCATAAAGGAACTATACAACAGAAAGAAGAAACTGTTGCAAAAGAGAGTAAAATTCCATGAGTGGAGGAGCTCCCTGATCATCCTCAGTAAGAAGCTGTGATCCCTGATAAAATCCTCCAAAGCTAGTTTCGAAAACAAAATTGCCACTGATTCTAAAGACAACCACAAAGCACTCTACAGCTATGTCAAGAATCTCAATGGCAACACTCAGATTTGCTCTGGGTTACAGCACAATGGCACTAAATATACAGACCAAACTGATATTGCCAACATCCTGGCAGATAGGCTCAGTGCTAACTTTACCCCCCTCTCAACCCCTAAAGAGCCCATCTCTGTACCGGAAGAATGCAAAGTTCCTGTAATCACGGCTGCACAGGTAACAACCACACTCTCCAAAGCCAAGAACACAGCATCTATGGGACCAGACAACATCCCAGGCTGCATTCTACATGAACTACAGAATGAACTGGCACCCCACCTAAGTGCCATGTTCAATCATAGTCTCACCTCAGGCTCTGTGCTTGCTGAATGGCACACAGCGATGGTTATCCCACTCCACAAGGGGGGAGCCACCACGGACCCCGGGAACTACTGCCCTATTAGCCTGATGAGCCTGGTCTGCAAGGCCATGGAAAGTATCATCATGGAATTTATAAACAAAGACACTGGTAATTTCCAAACTCTGGACCCCACCCAGTTTGGTTTTGTAAAAGGCAGATCATGTCTCCTAAACCTGATAGACTTATCTGAAGCAGTCACCAAAGCTGTAGACAAGGGTAAGGTGGTTCACACAGCCTATCTAGATCTTGCCATGGCTTTTGACACCATCCCCCACTTTGGAATTATAGATAAACTCACTAAACTAGGTATAAATCCCTATGTTACAAGGTGGGTTGCCAACTGGCTCACTGACAGAACCAACACAGTGAAAGTAGCAAACTCCACATCCGACTTTAGACTGGTGACAAGTGGAGTACCACAGGGTTAATTCCTGGGTCCTCTCCTGTTTGGTATCTACTTCTCTGAAGTACAGGCTAACACAGAAGGTCTTTGGCTAACAAAGTTCACAGACGACTGCAAACTAGGAGCCATAATCAAAACTCCTAATGATGTGGACATACTACAAAAGGGCCTCACTGAGACAGATGCCTGGTGTCAAAGCCATGGCCTCAAGCTCAATGCCAAAATGTTCATTGTCATCCCCTTTGGTAAAAACTCTGTACCCATGAACTACAACATAGGCGGTAGTATACTTAACACTGAAAGTGTGATAAGAGACCTTGGGACACAGGTGGACAGTAGTCTCTCCTTTGATAATCACATCACCACAGTAGTCAGGAAATCCTTCTATGTGGCACACCTCATCACAAAAGGTTTCCCATCCAGAAAAAAGAGGTCATTGTTCCCCTCTACTCATCACTCATTAGACCCATTATAGAGTACAGTGCCCCTTTTGGTATGTACCTCACAAGACATCTACAACAACTGGAAAGGCCACAGAAATACCTCACAAAGAGGATTACTGGCCTCAAACAGATGCCCTACGCAGACCGTCTCAAAAAACTCCAGCTTTACTTCGTCACATATCGCCTACTCAGAGGTGGTGATCTCTGCCTAACATACAAAGCTATGTCAAACCCAGAGCTGTTGGACATGCTCTACTTAAAGAAATACCAATCCCTCTGAGCTACACGCTCTAGGGACCTAAACCTTGTCACCACAATAAACAGAACATGCCAGAAGGATAGATTCCTGTCCCAGAGACTTCCCATACTCTGGAATAAACTACCTATCTATGTCAAACAAAGCTCCTCATTAGCACTCTTCAAGAAAAATCTTGATGATTGGATGGAAAATAGGAAATTCACCCTGGGGATCACCTCTGTGGCTCTGCTCGACAGTGGCACAGGAAAATAATTTTCTTGGGTGGCAAAAGCCAGGGCACCTTTTTGGCTGGGCTTGTATAGGTCCCAGGGCCAATAGCCTAGTACCTACCTATGAACCTATGAACCTAGCAAGAACATCCACTCATCCACACTTGCCTTGCTAATAGTAAGTAACCAGGGAAAAGTGATTTATCTTAGATATAGATAGGAATATAATAAAGATTAGTTTTGATGTTTTCTGCATTTATTTGAGACTGTCCTGCAATGTTGTTTTAAAGTATTTCCTGTGATTTTGAACTCTCAAGTTACTGTGTTGACTGAGTATTGTCTTGTTCTTTTATTATTTATTGTTAAATATATTTAAACCTATCTTTGTGGCTGATAATTTGTGAGGCATATTTAAGCTCTTAAGAGTACTTGCATATGCATTTGGTGACACTGTACAGGCCACTCTTAAATAGCATTGTTCTTGGCCACACTTACGATTTGCATAATAGTAACATTACACAGTAGGATTGGTCACCCTTTGGGAAGGCCATAAGTAGCTGATAAGGGGTTCTGGTTACAGTGATAACTACCTTACAGTCTGGGCATAAGGGGGCATAGCTAGTAAATCTGTACCAGCCTTTCCCAGGTGTGTGTTTGTGTATAACTCAAATCTCAAAGTGTGTGTGTCAGCTACTTGGGCAGGGACACAAAGCATTGGTTGGACAGAGAGAGTGTTGGGAGGACTTGGCTTGGGACCCTAGCTAAGGACTCAATTCTACAGCTGTGCCAGTGGAAAGTCTTACTGGGGATCTGGAGAAAGAGGGAGAAACTAGCCTCAGACTGACTGTGATCTCTGTGTGCTCTTAAGGGAAATTGTACTTTACTGTGTGTGTGCTTGTCATCCTCCCATTGTGTATGTCCCTCACTGTTGCCATTGGGGAGACCGACGATCCTTGATTACTGGGCCAGTGCAGAGGCATTACATACATGAACATATATCTCAACTCTCATGATTTTTGCAGACTGCAATGACTACTGCCCCATATGTCTGACCCACTGATTTGCATATTATAATATTACTTGGAATTCAATTTAATGGCAAATCTGTTATCAGAACATCTTGCTACTAATGTATGGCTTGGCCCATAATGTCCATTGCTGACAGGTTGAGAGCTATGTACATGCAACATCATCTATACAGTATATGCAGTTAGTGTTCTCACAAGTGAAATCTAACATCTCTAGAAGTATGTAGTAGTAGTCTGTGTAGTTATATTATCTGTGAAGTTACTAATGTTCTTCTTTTCTCTGCCATCCCACACTTTCTCTTCTTTTATTTTTTAATGATGTTTAGTATTCTAATTTGATATTATCATATTATTTGTAATTACCTCTTATGTTGGCCTTATGTATAATTTAATATTAGTTTGCTATTAAAAAAACTTTCATTTACATTACTTATTGTTGTGTTCCTCATTATATTATTTTCGATGCATTTCTATTGCTCATTATTGTTTTATCTTATGTTATTGATTACATTTGTTTGGTTATGTTTCTTTTTCCTTATGTTTATATTTAATTTCTCACAGCATGACAATGTAAGCCAGTTCTCGGGAATCCACCTACCTTGGCATTCCCCAGCCGAGGTGCTGGGGCCCAGCATGTCTGGGCTGCAGCCTGGTGGCACTCCCTCAGCTGCCACTGCACTGTCTGATCCATCGGGTAGTTCCACCTCTGGTAGTGGAGGTGAAGGGGGTGCTTTTGTCACCCACACTGAAATGCCAGACATAGTGCATGGGCTGCCATGTCAAACTGTTGGTGCATGCCTATGCTAGATGGAGAGTATGCTGTCCATCCTGGTGGGACAATCTGGCCCCAGGTGCTGGCATTGACTACTGCCTCCACAGTAGCAGTGAAGGTTCGGTGCTGACAGTCCCATGATTGATGACTTGAGTCACACTGCTACCACGTCTGAAGTCCATGGGACTGGGATTCCACAACACCCTCCCCAACCAAGGTGTTTACCCCCCTCTTGTGTCACACACCAAATCTGTCTGCTGTCTTGCCTGTCTTGTCTGTCAGCAAAAGCTTCCTCATTTTCCCAACTTACTTCCCCCACACATACCTATGTCCCTTCCCCAACATTCCACTCTCACCTTAAAAAAATGAGCACTTGTCCTTAAAAAAAAAAAAAAAAATCATCCCATACATACCTCTCCATTTTGCACGTGTCCACTGGACACAGTTAATTTCGTTCAGTTGGCTTGACAACACACTTATGTTGTCATCACCCCTCTCCCTGGGGGTGACAGTCCAAATTCAGCTAAAAAAGCTGTTAAAGTGCACAGTTGTTGCTGTAGAAGAAATGTATATCTGTGGTTCCTTCCTACACCCTTCCTGCACATACCTACCTGCCTTCTATGTTGTTTCTCCACCTGCTTGCACCCCATTTCACCACTGTCCTAGCTCACCATTTTTCTTTTCTTTAAAGAATTTTTGTGCTAAGCTAAATGTAGCTATATTGATATATGTATTTGCAAAAATAGTAATTGCATTCAAACATTACAACTCCACTCCATTTCATACCCAGGACCATTGCACCTGAAAAACAGTGCATCAACCCACCAAGCCACAGAGCCAGTTAATTAACAGGTGTTTTAAACAAAACATAATACTTGTCATTTTCTTGTCATTAAGCGTGTTTAAGCCATGCTGCACATTGCACCACATCCCTCAAATCAGTTATAAAATTACTGGAAAAATAGTAGTGTAACTGGGACTCTGGCACAGAAAGACATCACTATAAAGCTATATACATAATAGTAGATGTAAGTGAGGTATGTAACAGCAGATGACTGTGCAATTATATCCACAACATGTAAAAATAAACCTGCTGTAATAGTGACTCAGTAGTTCAATCTGTTAAATGCTTCGAAAACATTAATTTTTGGTCCACATTATCCTGGGTTTAAATACAGCTGTGTCTAGCATTTAAATACATGTATGTGTACATCACCTTCATAAATTCTGATATGTATGACTGTCTCATCACCTATTTAACCACCCAAAGCAGTACAGTATGAATGTCTTCTTCTAAATAATGGTAGTCAAAGGCCTACAAATGGACCACGTTTAAACTATTCCTATTACAACAGTAGAAAGTGCATAGAGTGTCAGATCATGCATTAGTATGAATTCCCAGAGGACTTTGAAGTATGTAATTCAAATGAGGCCCATTCATAACAGACTGTAGCCCACAATGATTTGCTAGTGATAGTACAGACAACCACAGCTCCGCAAGTAACATACATATATGGAGGTCATGCTAGAAGCAAGATTTGCCAGCACACACATTCCAGATGACTACTGTGACATAACCCATGACTTGGCAGTTATCTGACTGGTTGATATAATGGTTAATGTACCCCATACCTTGGTTGTAGGATACACCAAATATGTTTACTTTTACTCTGTTAATGATACCTTTCGCTAACATCCTTAACTTAAACACATACCTTATTTTCCAGTGGGATGGGTTCCCTCAATCTGGCTCTGGCTGTACACCAAGGCTGCCACAGGTCACATAGTTACCAAGTGTTATTGTCCTGCACATTCTGCAGACTCTCTAACTATGCTGATTGCCTGAAGCAGCAGCAGCAGCAGCTTCAGCCTGTAGCACACACATCTGTGTATAACAAATAGCTGCTACAAACATTCACTCTATGCTGATATAATCCCTAATTTCCACTATAAAATGTGAGAAAGGATGGAATCTACATTGAAGCCTTATATATTGTTGAGTAGTTGCATAGGATTGGCTGATTATACTGCAAATCAGCTGTGTATGCTGCATGTAACATTCCTGAACCACAGATTGGTTCAGATGCAATCACCTGCTAATAGGAACCATCTAAAAAGGCAAACACCTAGCTAGAGGAACCATTGTGTATGATAGCTAGTTTGTATGATTAACTCCTTCACATAGTGCTCATATATCTGTTTCTTTCAACAGATGAGTTTTGTACTCTATCGGTATATAACCATTCTGTTTCCAACATGATGCATATGTTTGAATATACTTAGGGTGAATGGGGATTACATCAGTAAGCCTTTCTTAGAACTGTACTGATGACATGGCATTGATCTCCAGCTGTGTTACACCTACAGAGGATGTAGAGTACAGCAAGGGTATAAATGCTGTGCGTTAACTAGGTACACAGGTTTTCTGGATACATCCTTTGTTAGTAGTTGCAATAGTACACTGCTATTTGGTTAGCACTGTCATTTATAAGTATCGTATTGGTGGGGGTTTCCCTGCTATGGGCCACACTACAACGGACTCCTGTGTTTTTGTGTGATCATACATGAGTATCTGTCATGTCACAAACAGGAGTGGGTCACTATTGCTACTATCCTAGTTGCTTCCACAACCTTTGTATGTTTGGCACACTGTTGAAAACGAGATTTGTAATCAAGCAGGGAATAGTAATAGGCTTTCTTTGTTGCTGTATCTCTACATACTGTACTCCCACGTACATGATTCTGACATGTATTCTCATTTGTTTGTATTTCAGGAGATATCATGCATGTCAGATGCTGTGCACCTTTCACTGAGGCATAAAACAACCTCATTATTGAGGCCTTGAGACAACACTACCAGGTCCTGCTGTCTAGAGGGAGAGAAAACAGGCAAGAGCGTGCAGTCTTGTGGAATGAACTGGTGCACAACATTAATGCTGTGTGTCAGCAGAATTGCACATATGAGTAGATGCAACACCGTGCCACTGACTTGATTAACTCAGAACATAGACATGCAATGGATGTGGCCAGGGATTAGCAGGTTACTGGTGGTGGGTCTGCAATAGAACAACCTCTGTTAGCCATTGAAGAATTCCTCGTGAACCCTGCAACACAGGACAGCTTCCAGGCATCCATCACCCAATATGTCGTGGATGTAGGTGCAAACATTTCCACTCAAAAGGAGCATCCAGGTATGCTTTGTTGGATCAGCATTGGAATACTATAGCATTCAACATGTCAGTGTGCACATAGTTGTGGGTGTCAGGTATTTTATGGGGGGTGGCTGCAGTTTTAAACTCATGCACAGATTGTGATCCACATACCTGTTAACATAGGAGCTACTGTAAATTTGAAATATTTGGACATATTGACCCTATTATACTGTAAAATGCATTGCTGTTTATATTACCACTCCCTCAAACTTTTACAGGACTGTCAGGAAAAGGAAGAAGCTGTGTTCTTGCTGCTGGTAAGCACAAAACTATTTTTGTCAGATATGTAGATTTAGTTCAATGTATTCGCAAAAGAGTCATCCCAGGCCTGCTGGCTGGATTGATGTACTGTTTGCATGATTGCCAACTGTAGAGATATTTTCTGATGGTACACAGTATAGGCCATAAAACGACACATTGCAGTAGACTATGTTTGGAAAAACAAGTAGAAAAAAACAAATAACCAAATGTAGAAGCACTCTGAATATTTATTAAAATAAACAAATAAACATGTGCAAAGCTTTTGGGTTATCACCTTTCTCAGTGCTAGTAATCAGTCAATTAAAACACATACAATTTATATAAAATAATTAAAATCACATGACACAGCCTTCCAATACGCACTTACAGATGTAATACAAAAGACAGCATTAAGACAACTGCATCTGCTTTTTAATTAAAACAGGTTTCAAATCAACTGTACTATTCAGTCCTGGAAATGTGCCTGCTTTAAGTCTTAAAATCCAACCATATTCTATCATCCCCTCTGATTTTTGTATGAATAACACTAATAGCTCTAAATTTAAACTCACGAGTAACATTATTATCCGCAATATGTTTTGCTAGTGTGTTTGCTAACACAACTATTTTTATATCAGATTATGTTCAATAATGCGGCCTTTAAACTTATGACTGCATTTACCAATATAGAAAGATGAACATTACACTCATGTTGCCAGCTAAACAACATAGAGGGTGTTACAGGTAGCATAACAGCAGAATTTAAATCTTCTTCTTGTCACCAGATGCATAAATGAAGTACAATTAATAATATCTTTGCAGCAGCTGCAATCGTCACAGGGAACTGTACCCTTTTTATTAATAACAGATTTCCTTACCCTAAACTCTTTATCATATAACCTTCTCTTTAGGTTTTTTTCTAGTTCTATATGCAAAATTTGGGTTTGTACCTATAATTTGTTTTAACTCAGGCTTAGTCATTAAAATCTTCCAGTTCTTTCATATCATTTGCATAACAACTCTTGTTCTCCTATTAAACCTAGTCATGTACCTAATCCTATTATTCTTTAAGAGTGAATCTCTATTCATGTGTAAGACAGGGTTTCATGCAACACTAGAAAAAGGTCCAGTCATCCATTTCCTATTGATAATAACCTAATTCATAATTTCCTGTACCATCATCCTATCATATCCCCTCTCACAAAACTCAGTAACCATTTATTCCATTTGTTTTTTTACATACAGTCTCATTGGTATTAAGTCTACTAATCCTAGTGAGCCACCTTTAACAATTCCTTTGAATACATGTGGAGCATGCATGTTATTCTGGTGAGTATACCTATTAGCATGTACCTGCTTCTTATGGGCCCAGGTATTCAAAAATCCAAAATTCTTTTCTATCCGTATGTCTAAAATTTAATCTGTGCTGTAGAATAATTCAGTTTAAATTTTAAAAAAATCTATAGCCCCATTCAAATATTCTACATAGCTTCTAAGGGTTTCCTCATTACCCCTCCATATTAAGAAACAGTCATCCACAAAGCATTTATATAGTAGAACAATAGCTTTCAGGGGATTATCGTTACTGAATATATATTAATTCTCCCACTGGTTGATCACCGAGTTAGCATATGTGTTCGTCATGGGAGTACCCATGGCCACACCAACTACTTGTAAATAAGGTTGTCCTTCAAAAATAAATATGTTCTTCGTGAGAACCACCTCGATTAATTGCCAAATGTTCTCAATGTCCCTGCCCAACATATTAGTATTTGTACACAAAAAATCATGTATAGCATTCAACCCATATCGGTTCGGGATTACAGTGAATAGGGAATTAATATCAAGCATTAGCAATAAAAAAAAAAATTCAATAGCATTATTACTATACCAATCAAATAACTTAAAAAGAAAATCACTCAAATCTTTGATATAACTATGGCAACAAATAAGACATTTGCTAAGAATATTCTGTAAATAAATAGACAAAGGTTCGGTGACCCAACCTCTACCTAAGACAATAGGTCTCATAAGAGGGTGGGTCATAGATTTGTGTATTTTCAGCAAACCATAAATCAAGAAGATCACTGGACATGGAACATTAAAAAATTAAATAACTCTAATGAAGAGATATCACCTAACAGCTGCATCTCATGCACCACCATATTTACTTCTACCACACTTTTCTTGATATAAGCAAAATCAACTTCTTTAAAAGTATTAGTGTCTGATAGAAATATACACATATACTGGATGTAGTTATCCCTATTAGATTACAATTCCATCACCTTTGTCGACTTCTTTAACAGTTGTACCATGTTTATATTGTAAACACTGTAATGCTACAAACTGCTCAAATGAAAGTTTATATGTCTTATGCTTTTCTCTTGCATCATAAATAATTTTCAACTCCAGCTCACACAAATCATGGAAGGCAGAAATAACAGGGCAACTATTAGGAATAAAAATGCTAGATCTCTTACAAGCATCCCTATTATTAGCAAACAAATTCTTAAAAATAAGCTTTAAATTTAAATTTTTGACAAACATTTTAAGATCAGCCAAAGCATCAACAACAATATCTGTCCCACTAGATATAAAATGTAGGGCCCTTGCTTAATACTTAAATATCTGCTATTGAATTTGAGAGGCTGAGGATATTCTTCATACATTCGTTGATTACTTCTGCTGGTACATTTTGTTCTGGACTAGCGGGCTGTAGTTCTCCCTTTTCAAGGAGTTTGTTGCTGAATGCTGTTGCAATCTCCTTCTCAACTGAGTCCTTGGTTTTGGATCCACTCTCTCTGGTAATTTTGGCATTATAGTCCTCATGCTTTTGAAAAAAACTTGCCATTATGAGGGCCCACATTTAAACAGATGTATTAACCAATCCCCTCAGCAGGAACAGACTGTTCATTCTCATTGGGAAAATTAGGCAAAGAAGATTGCTGATTGGTTAAGCATTCAGAAGCAGGGACTGTTATAGCATTTGGCATAAGGTCCCAAGTGGCCATATTCATTCCATCCCCATTGGTGGATAATTTAACTGGAGGTTGTTGATTGGTACAGGCAACTCATCATTGGTAAAAACATCTAATTCACCCACAGCACCTCTCAAATAGTTAGATTTAGTATTCTTTTCATTTCTTGGCCATGAAAAAATATGGCCAAGTTTAACATCATTAATATCCCTCATAAGTTTTCATTTTTTAGCGGATTCTAGTTTACTATCAAAAGTCGCTAGTCTGTCTACCACTCACTGGTAGACATGTACCAATGTCTCAAACTCAGGCATGGATGTTAATTCATTCTCAATTTTATTCATCTCTTGCATCAACTGAGCTTCAATACTACTAAAAATTTCATTTATGAGCACCATATATTTAGCGCTCAACTTAAGATCCAATTGCTGTCACTTTTCAAGAAGCTCCAGATAGGTGTTAGCATATGCTGGCATCTTAAGTATACACAAATTCCGTGGTATGACCCCAAGCTCCAAACAAGCTAAAAATCTCAGCCATTGTACACAATTTAGACTCATACCTATCCTTGTAGATTTGACCACTGTGATTGATTTGACAGTATCATCAAGGCCATTAGAGATTGCCATAGCTGTCAACTGTGCAGAGTTTTGCAGAATGTCAACAGTGTACATAATTTATATTTTGCTCATGAGATACTTGTTTAAAGAACTATTATTTCCAAATAATTACAGATATTTGGTTAGAAAATAATGTCTTCATGTCCTACTATATGAGGCTGTGGGTTATACAAGTTTGTAATAGTGACAGCAGTGCATACAGCTTAACACATATTGCAACATAGTACTGCAGAGCATAGTAGTGTAGGTATTAATGTAATGCTTTTTCCTTTTTATCACAGATGACCAGGGAGGTTGGTCTTTGTCCCCTTCACAACCTGATGTCAGTGTCTCTTCAGACTCTGATGTTGATGGTGGTCAAAGTGAGGCACAGCTGAGGGTTGCAGGGGATGAATCTGACACAGAGGGTGACATCCCTCATCTACCCTCATAATCACAGTACACAGCCAGTATGCCTATGCATACCCAGTCCCCTGTGGCCACAGATATTGGACATTTGTAGGGTAGTGACATTGAACAGGGAAGTGTGGCTACTGTGGTTGCAGTGACATTTGACACTGGCCATAGCCAAACAGTTAGTGAGGTTCCACATAGGCAGATTGATAGGGGTGCTCATAGGACACCTGCTGTCCCTCCATCACTTGTTGCAGGTGTCTCATCTCGTGTCATTTGGCATATGTTTAGGGCTGTCATGGAAGCACAGGCATGTTCAGAAAGGAACTCCATATTAATGCTCAGGGTTATGGATGCAGTACGGACTGACATCTGTGACTGCCTCCACCAGGTTGCTGATACCTTGAAATGGCTGAGTGGCATAGTGGAAAGACATTGGTCTGAGACAGACTGCATCACACTCCCATAGTGGCAGTAGATTCAGTGCTCTGGAGGGGATTGTGCTGTCTATACCTAGACATGGCAGGCCATGGGTTCATGGTCCTGGGCATTTCCATGGAGGACAATTTACCAGCAGACAGCAGTCACCCTCAGGTAGTAGTACAGCATCTGACCTTGGGCATGGAGGTGCCAGTGCAACTCCTGGCAGAGCAAGTTCACATGTTCAGGGGTGGAGATGATGAATTGTCAGCTTTACCATGTACAGTTCATAGCTGTCCAATGTACGAACACATAGGACTAGCACTGAGCTTGGCTGTTTTCATGCAAACCCTCACACATCACTGTCACATTCAGGTCAGCTACAGACACACATGCCGCAATTCCATGGTCCATCTTGTATGCTTCCCTTCCTAACTCACAAACAAGCTTGCCACCCTGTTGGGTCAACCTAGGCCTCCTGCACCCCCACAAAACACCCTGAGCAAGTGATGACACCTGTGTCACATCCCTATCATCTTTCTCATGGATGCAGGGAAATAAATCTATGTGTCTGATGCATGGGGTGACTATCTACATTAATATGAATTTATTTCATCCAGTGTTGCTTTTGCCATACCACTTGTTCTGGCTTATTTCAGAGTTTGTACTTTTCCATTTATAATGTCTATACCATAATAATTTGTGTACATTAAAATGGATGCTGTTATAATGGCCGTGTAGTCACACAATGACAGGCGTCACATGGAAATGTTGATGTTTCACTTTCAGGATTGTGTAGGACACACCTATGGGTGCACATTTACAATCAACCCATTCAACATCAGAGCAGAATTCAATGTCAGCACAGAAGACAAATGTTGTCAGAAAGGTAAAGCAGTATATGTTCTGGGATTCATAGGTTCATATGTGTTTAATACACTAACTAACTAACTAACTAACTAACTAACTAACTAACTAACTAACTAACTAACTAACTAACTAACACAAAGGCTTCTCTAAGCCTAGCCATGCATCCCTAAACACTGTCAAGGTATAATACAATTGATAAGTGTAAGCATGGTTTTGGAAGCTGAAACATCTACAAGGTGGGACATCAGGGTTGAACCATACACAGTTTCCCTGTGTCCATCAGTGATACTGGTCCACAAGCAGGTATGATTGTCCTGTTCAGTACACAAATGGCCAGCACCACAAAACAGAAATAGATTTAAAATATTTATTAGTCCCAGACCGGTTTTGGCAAACCTGTCTTCCTCAGTGGGATATATGACAAAAACCCATATAATCATACCATTTAATTAGTACAAACCCTCCAATGAAAAGTCAGCCTCAAATATTAGGTAATTTCCTATAGCAATTATTAACATATTTACTTAGAAAGTAAACAGATAGTAATAAATGCCATCATCTTGTAGACTATAAATCACAAATTTTATAAATTCTATAAGTGATCATTGAGCCCTGGTGAGAAAAGACCCCCCCCCCAATTTTATAATTTAATATTTCTCTTTTCTATTTAGAATTGAATGCCAACTCTGTCTATTACTTCTATTGCCATGAATCCTATCTATAATCATAAAGTAAAACTGAGCAGTACAATGAACAGTACAATGTCAATATAGTGGATTCGTCAACCTTTTATTACTTATATCACTCCAATGCTCACACATACGAAGACGCAAGTGATGTGATGTCTGCCCTATGTAGAAGGCCGAACAGGTGCATGTCGCTAAGTATATTTCTCAGTCCATTCCACAGTTCCCAAAAATTCTTTTATCAAAAACTTGACTGGTGTTCTTACTAGTGAATTGTTTGGAGTTAAATATATACTGACATGAGGAACAATGGCCACAGGGAAAGGTGCCCAGAAATCTATCCTCAGTAATAGTAATTTGATGATATACTAAACCCCCTGTGCTAGTACGTTTGAAATGGGAAAAATACAATCCCAGTGTTTTTCTCCTTGTATTTGAAAACTGACAATTAGGACCAAGAGCATGATGCAACTCATCATTAGCCATAAGTATATTCCAGTGTTTAGAAATAACCTTCCGAATCAGATTGATATTGCGCCCATAAGTGGTTACAAATCTAATGTTATCAAATTCCACCCTCTGTGTTTTATCCTTGTATTCCAGTAATTGCATCCTGTCCAATTTTGAGGCTCAATTGCTGGCAGCTATGATATCCTGTTGTTTATACCCTCTAGCTCTAAATATGTTAATAGGGTCTACGTGAGATGTAGTGTAATCCTCCGTTGTGGAACAGATTCTTTTTATACTTAAGAACTGGGACTTGGGGGATGTTATGAATGGTGTGGCTTGGATGCATGCTGGTGGCAAAAAGCAAGTTATTATACTGGGGATACTTGCGATACACCTGAGTTCTGAGTGTGTTATCAGAATTTCTAATAACTGTCACATCAAGAAAATTGATTTGATGGTATTCTGAATTTAATGTAAACTCTTTTCCCCATTTATTATCGTTCAAATACTGAACAAATTCCAATAAATATTGCCTATCACTCGCCATACCAACCAGCAATCATCCAAGTACCTCCTCCAAATATCCATTTCGTTCATATAAATATTGTGAGTAGAGTCATATATCAACAGTTCCTCAAGATATGCCATGAATAGGTCCACATAAATGGGTGCAAAAGATGCACCCATTGCAGTGCCCTGGATTTGCCAGAAACATTCATCCTGAAAATAGAACACATTCTTACTGAGTACATGCTCCTCCATGCATATTAATAATGTATTGAAACCAGCTGGATACAAATTGGCTCAATTCAACCAGTAATGTAAGGCCTGGAGCCCAGACCAGTGGGGAATGTTAGTGTATAAAGCCTTTACATCAAGGGTACAAAGAAGCCAATCAGGCTTCAATTGGGTATCTGATAATATTTTAAGAAATTGTGTCCTATCCTGTATTCTAGCACAAATCAAATTCAGTAGGGGTTTCAGGTATTGGGTTGAAAATACAGAAAGAGGTTCGGTCAGAGAACCTCTACCAGAAACTATTGGTCTACCCAGGGGTTTTGTCAAGGATTTGTGTATTTTTGGTAATAAGTATAGTTTCTGTTTCTGTGGATCTGAAACAGTCAAATGTAATCTCACAGAATCCGAAATAATACCTTCATCGACAGCCTTATTTAGGAAAGAATCAATTTCCCTTTTGAAACTGGGTGTGGGGTCAATAGGCATGCACATATAATGTCAAGGGTTGGACAACTGCCCATTTCCCTCCCCTAGATAATAATCCGTATTCATGATGACTATCATCCCTCCCTTATCAGCTGGTAATATTACAATATTTTTATTATCTTTTAATTCCTGTAAGGCCTGTCATTCCCCAACCATGAGGTTAAGACCAAGTGGAGTATATTGACCCAATCCAAAATTAATATCTCTGAGCACAGCCTGTTGGAATATAGATACGTGCTTATTCATAGGAGGCATATAGTCAGACTTTAAAAATATAGTCAGTCGATCTTTGAGAGACATCTCTAGAGTCAAAAAACAATCTTAAATTTAGTCTATGACAAAAATCATGTACATCAGTAACCAAACTGGTTTCATCAACAAAAAAATCCCACAACATAATTTAAGCCTTTATTGAAAAGTTGTTTTGCTCAGCAGTAATTTCAACATTGGAAATGTTAAGAATATTGTAGTCAGCATCCCTACTGGGACATTAGAGTCCGAAGCAGACCTTCCACTGTGTCTATTTTTATGTTTTCTCCCACCCCTCCTCCTGCCATGTCTAAAAGGTGGTCTGATCTGCGCTGTTTCTTTGGTTCAGGTGAGTCCCGTACATTAGCATATTCCATGTCCGTAGCTGAGGACTGATCAGCAGAAGTACTGCTATATGTATTCCCTGTTTTCCTAAGTATAGACCTGGGTCTCTTTCTATTGGTCCCCCCCCCACCATAGACATGTTGGTCTCAGAAAACCTAACAATTTTCTGAGCATCCAAGGGTTTATCCCTTTGATAATGAGTCAGATCCCTGTTGAACTTCTGTATTTTCTTTTCTTTAATTTGCTTCTCAAAGGTAAATAGCTCCCTTGTGAGTTTATTGAGATGGATAGAGTATTGAGGTTGATCTTCATACACTTTCACTTCCACACACAAATGCTTAACTTCTTCAATAGTCCCATCTATCATACATTCATAACATGAACTTAAAATACGAGCAAATGACATGGATGCATTTTGTTGGGCAAGACTCCACTCCTGCAACAACAAATCATCCATCTTGCCCACAAGGGGTTGTATTTTAACCCTGATGCATGATTGTCCTGTTCCCCATCCAATTGTGTAACTTGCACTTGATTTGTGTTAGGGTAAAACTCTGCTTCACATGGATGGGGAGCCTGTTTCATATAGGATGTAGTCTCTGGGTTACATACCTGTCTCTCCAGCATGTTCTATATATACTACAAGCAAAGTGTAGGTCTGTAGAACAGGCAATTCTGGTGCTACCTGTTTTGCAGATATGTAAGAGGTCCACAGTGGGGTTTGACACTGCCTTGTATGGCAGGCATACACCTCTTCTCCAAAGCATGTAGGAGACAGAATACATGGATAGGGCCTTGGCATGGCCTGCATAGGACATGTTACATACACCATGTAGTGCTGTACTGAGGAACCTCTGTGGATGTTGCAGAGGTTGGATATGCTGGGTTACTTACTTACCAAAGGTGGCATTGTACTCAATGGTAGGTGTGATGAATGCTGAATACAGTGGAACAATGACTGTCTTGGGTTTCTGTGCCACACCTTTGTTTATAGGTTGCATAACATAAAATGATGTCTAAAATATTACAGACATATGACAAAGGCTAGACCACTATCTGTGTCCATAAGTCACTGACTACTTGGCCAACTGTTCGAGGCGTGTTGGCAATACGATAGTTAACAGGGATGGATGGCTTCCCCAAGGATAGTGTAATGCATTTCTTGGTATTTAGTTTAACCCATGGCTCTAACAACAATTGCATGTCTGTGTCAACCCCTGATGGAGAACATTTGTGTCAGTGTGGTATTCAATGACAGCTCCTCATTTGCATGAAGTCTGCAATGACTAGAATGCTAGAGTGTGTGTCGACTTGATATATGAGCTTATAGGTTGGCCCTCCATGAGATGTCGCTCTGTGTGTTGATGTGTGTATTATTTTCCAAGAGTGCATATGGGACTGCTGAGGGTATTTGTTATCTGGACTTTCTCTACTAGGTGTTTGTGATTTTCATAGGTTACATGTCAGTGCCTCAGCTCCTGTCTGCTTTGGATTTTATGTGATGGGTGCAGTGTGTGTACCACTGACTACCTTGTTGATATTAGGAGTACTTTGATGTGAGAGCTTTGCCTCCAGTGATGTGTGTATACATTTCACACATACCATATCAGTTTGTTTGATTATGAAGTGGTTGTTGGTAAACATGGGACAATTTCTACATTGCCTCAGGATGCCCATATCCATGAGGGTGGTAATGGTCACAGTGGGAATCCTCATATCCATGGCAACAGGTCCTTTATTATTGATTAAAAAGTTGTATTGAGAATATCACTCAGTGTCACAAGCTTGACACTGCATGCTGGTTGTCCTGTGTGCAACTCAGTATTGCAGTTAATGCCATCATGGTATCTGAGAAAAATGTCACACAAGATGTCTGCGTCTGTACCAAGCACTGCCAAACACTGGAAGGGAAACTGATATGTACACCCTATAAAGGAAAGGATGGAGTGTTTAGGCAGTTTTTCTGAAGCTGTACACAAATCTAGCAGTGCAGACTGAAAACAAATAATTACATTTTGAAGAATACTGAAAAGAGGTGATTCACCTGAATTGCTGCTGCATGGCTACTACTACTGCTGGTCTGAACATGGCCTCAGTCTATTGGGATAGAAAGCTCCTGTTGTTTGTCTCTCACCAGAAGCAAAACTTTAGCATCAAGCTCAATATAAGAAGCAGGCCACAGCCTGTTTGTTGACTCACACATTTGTCCCACATGATATCTCACATGATGTAGGCTTGTTGTAGTCTTTTCCAGGTAGATGCCTTCATTAGCAACCAGACCAATCATTTGACATCTGCATGTAATAAGTCTTGGGTTCCGAGGGTCATAGCATTTGGCTAGGGTACTGACCTGATGGTGATTAGGAGCACAGCTGCTGCATCACAATATAAGGTTAAGTCTCAGGTGACATAGATGTCAAAGGTTGCTCTTTCAAGCACTACAGCAGCAGTGATCTATGTTAGGTAACAGTTTCACAGCAAATCATGCAGACTGCCCTTCTAGTGCGTAATGGTTTTGATCTGTGTTAGATGGATGTGAGGCCTACTGCAGAGGGGTGGCCACCTTTGGACAATGTCTCTGTCCCTCCCACATGTCCTAGGTATGTCATACTGTACATTTATGTTCCCTAAACACTGAACTGTGTTTCCACATCATTTCATACAACATTCATTTGCTGTCTGGTTGTTTGATAGACATTGTAGACTTCCAAGGCTAATATAATGACTGCAAAGTTGGATAAGTTTTCTGTGCATGCATGGACATGCACATCTTCACTGCAAAGAGTGCCTACAAAGAGTGTGTTTGAGGCTGTGAACCCCAAAGTTGTAGCAGCATGACCTTTACTTTGCTGGAGTTGTACATTATCACATTTGTAAGTATGCTATTGTGACCCTGTCTAATAACAGGATTATGAATTATGCAAGTGCCATAAGCCTGGCAAAGCAGTGTACTCTATCGTGTTATCCCACACTGTGAGATACTGTTTTACCATAGAATGACACCATAAAGATAATAGCTTGTTACTTCTAAGTATCTGTCAGGCCACTGCCTAACTATGGCCTATTGTGACGTAGGCACAAGCAATAATCTATTGCTAATGGCATTATCTCTGACTGCTGCAGAGATGTCAACAGCATTTCCAAACTTATACTCCTACTCCACACAAACACAATGTGAGAGATACATTTACATTAAAAACCTTCAATCCATGCTTTCTCACACACCTGTCAGTACATAAGACAATGAGCAGGGTGCCAACATGCTCACCTCACCTCCTACTCCACTGAAACCTACATCACACATACCTACATATGCAGAGGTCTGTAATAGAAACATTCCTAAACATCAGACACCTCACAAACAGAAATGTAAGCATGCTACACATAATAGTACCTCTGCAGAACACAGTACACATAATAGCTAATGCACCAGTGTCTCACTGGTCAAATCCTTACTGCAAAACACAAATTCAAATATATTTGTCATAGGTGATTAATGTGTGAATCACACTGATGTCCCTCACACCAGGCTAGATAAGAGAAAGGATACACCAAACTATATAGCAACGGAGATAGCAGCACAGACTGAATATATAAAATTTATTGTGATTCTGGTACCTCGGCCTTCGCCTTCAAATGGAATAATTCACATTCACAAAAACAAGTCTATAAGAACCACCTGAACAATTCATTAATTGAAATCAATTAACATTGTTTCAAAATTTAAAGCCACATTTGCCAAAATTTTTACAAAATTTTTACAAAACACTTCTATCTATATTTATTATATATTAAATATTTATATACTGATAATAAATAGCACAATATTTCCACCACTGCTATTCATATTTCCAAATTCATGCCATTAGGATAGAGAGTATTGAAATTAATAATATATTTAGATTCCATATTTAATAACCTCCTCTGAAAACTATGGTTTGTCCCCCCCACCCCATAGGGTTTGGCTATAACACTAAAAATTAAATCTCTCTCCGAACCTCCATGTTCTTTGTGAAAATGACTAGCCACAGGACTATCAAGCCTTACATTTCTAATATCTCCTAGATGTTCTAATATTCTTAATTTTACCTTACGCTTGGTTTGTCCCAAATACCATTTTTTACTGGACAATTACACCCAATAGCATAGATTACCCCAAATGAATTACAATCAAAATGATCAATGGCATTATATAAAATGCCATTGATCCTAGTACCATCCAAAGTTCTGATCTTATCACATACTTTACATCTACCACATGCATATGTACCTGGGTTAGCCATCTTTTTCCTTCTGCCTTTATTCCTTACTAGCTCCTTCAAATTTTGAAGCCTACCATAAGAAAAAATCACCTCCTTGGGAATAATGTTTGAGATGTACTTCACTGGACTGTGTGATGACAGGCATGACTGAGCTTTTGGACTATGTATCTCAGGCAGGTATGCCCTTGGCCATCAGCTACATTTTACCTTCACCTAGGATGTTGCCTCAATACAAACAGAAGATAGTTGACTTCAATAATAGGCTTAGCTTCTGGTGTCAGTCTAAGGAGACCCACTATCTTTCAGCCTGGGATGACATGTTCAACAGACATCAATGCTTTCCACAGATGACCTTCATCTGTCACTCCTGGGATTTCAGCTACTGGCCAAGACTATTGTCAACCCATAGTGCCCTTTGTAGGTGGTGTCTCAAGGACATTTTCATTGTAAAACCCTATGTGCAAACAACCTGAAGGTTATGCTGCTAAATGCTAGGAGTGTCAACAGGAAACTACCCTCACTGTAAGCTGTTCTCACCTTGGAACATGCTGACCTTTGTGCAGTCTCACACACCAAGTTCAAAGCTGTGGAGAGCACCACAGCCATACCAGACTGCATGTCCTTCCACACGTGCAGACCTCAAACTGAAGGCATGCCAACTAATGATGGCGGTGTATAATTATTCATTAAGGATACATACACACTCACATTGTTTACACAGTATGATTCTATGGATATACTTCAGGTGCTATTGACTGTTTGTGGGGCACCTATTCAAGTCATTGCCAGCTACCGGAGCCCATCCATGAATCAGGACACCCATTCTTCTTATTTAGAGCTACATGAGTCTATCAAGATATATCTGGGCACCATGGTTTGGGGTGACTTTTACCACCCACCGACTGGGTAGATTACTAGGGCTCAAATTTGCTTGCCCAAGGGTTACTTGACTTCATTATCTCTATTGCCCTGGACCAGCTGGTTGACTCACCCAGAAGGGGAGCTATCATATTATATCGGGTGCTTATCAATGTGGGCAACACCCCCACTGTGAGGTCCTCCTTGGTGAAATCTGACCACAAATCAGTCTCATTTAAAGTAGGATCACACCTGACACCCCCCATGGCAAATACAGTAAAGACATTCACTAATCCAGGTTATAACTTCCGATGGATAGTATAAATAGTTTCACTGCACCTCCTCCCTCAAGCGTAACTGGCAACTATGCCGAGCTCTACATCAGCGCTTTATACAAACACCTGTATGACTGCATTGACTCAGCTGTACCTGACATGAGCACAACAAGCTCCTCATGGTGAAGCAAACCTGCCTGGTGGACAACTGACAGTAACAGGCTTTACAATAATAGGAAGACATTGCTGTCTAAGAGTAGGAGGGAGGAAGCCCCACTAAACTGGAAACACTCCCTCTTTAGCTTCAACAAGCAAGCAAATAAGTGTTGTTGTGAAGTCCTTCAAAATGAGTATTGGTCCAAATTAGCATCCTCCACAAAGGACAACCACAAGGCATTCTATAGTTACATCTGTAACCCAAAAAGGATAGGCCCACTTTTGTGCCAAACTCGTAGTTAATGATACCACATATACAGAGCCTGTTAACATAGCTAACCTGTTGGCTGACAGGTTCTGTGAAACCATCACTTCCCTGTCCACACCACATGTATCCCATGACATCCCTACCCTGCCCTGATGGGACTACTGCATATCCACAAGTCAAGCTCCACTTGAGGGACCCACACACACAACCTCAACCTGGTCTGTGACATCAATAGGACTTGTTGGAAAGACAGAGTTGTGTCCCAGAGACTCCCCTTTTTTGTGGAATAGACTCCCTCACCACATAACGCAAAGTACCTCATTGAACCTTTTAAGCACAACCTGGATAACTGGATGGGGATCAAAAATACACCCCTTGGATTCCATCTGTGTCTCTGCTTGACAGTGGCATAGGGTGTTGAATTTTTGGAACATGGGATACATTCTTGGCTAGGCTTAGAAGGGCCTCAGGACCAATAGCCTAGTAACTTCCTATGATCCTATGACCTGTCCCCTACATTGCATCTCTAAAGAGCAGGTTGAAAATGGCTTCTCTAAGGACATAAAAACAGCATCTATGGAACCTGATAACATCCCAGGCTGAGTCCTACATGGGCTCCAACATGGAGTACTAACACCATTGGGAAGTCTTTGCAATCATAGTGTAACCACCAGCTTTGTCCCAGCTGACTGGAAAACAGCCACCATTATTCCCTTGCACAGAGGTGGTGTGTCCACTGACCCCAGAAAATTATAACCTGTTACCCTGACTAGCCATATCTACAAGGCCATGGAGCAAATCATCACGAACCTTATTAACAAAGATATAGGCAATCTCCACACAGTTGACCATGCACAGTTTGGATTTGTCAGAGGGAGATCATGCCTGCTATATCTGGTGGACATCTCTGAGGCAGTCACCAAGAACCTGGATAAGGGGAAATCTGTGCATACAGCCTACCTGGACTTAGCTAAAGCATTTGACACTGTCCCCCACTCAGCCATAATTGACAAATGCACCCAACTAGGCATCGACCCTCATATCAATAGAGGGGTCATTCAATGCTTCGAAGTCATATAGTCAAAATAGGGGACTCCACCACCAATAACAAAGATGTAACCATTGATGTTCTACAGGGTTTAGCCATGGGTCCTCTACTGATTGGAAGCCATTTCTCTAAAGTTCAAGCACAAAGTATATGTCTGTGGCTGACAAAGTTTGCTGATGCCTGCAAACTGGGAGCAGTCATAGAATCTCCAAAGTATGTCAACATCCCACACAAGAGTCTTTCTTGAACAAATGATTGTTGCCAAAGTCATGGCCTTAAAAGCAATGTAAATTTATGTATTATCGGTTTACTATCATATTTTCGAATGGAATTCCATTGACTGCACTTTTGTCGAACACGAAAATCAAAAACTGTAATGTCAAACTCCGAAAGCCAAACTAGGAACGTGTTTTAACATGGGTTGAAATAGGTGTTCACTGCTATTGCTGAACTAAAAACCTCTCCCCTATCTTGACCCATGTTAAAACCCGTTCCTAGGTTGGCTTTCAGAGTTCGACATTACCATTTTTGATTTTCCGTGTTCGACAAAAGTGCAGTTGATGGAGTTCCATTCGAAAATATGATAGTAAATCGTATTATCATTGCTTTCAGTAACAACAATGTTCCTGCTTAGTACCACATCAATTGCAACACGCATACATACTCAGGGGTGGGGCACCTGGACAGACACGTTGACAGTTAACTTATCTTAGATCACCATGTCTCTACAGTTGTAAGAAGTGCATTCTATCATGATAATATAATAAGTGAAGGCATTGTCTCAAGAAAAAGTAGACAGTGTAACCTCCATGTACTCTTCCCTCAGCAAACCAATAATTGAATGCAATGGTCCTTTTGGTATGTACCTTTCCAGGCATTGAGGCAGTTGGGGAGACCAGACAGGTTCCTCACTAGAGAAATTCAGGTTTTCAGCATCTGTCCATGGGGATCATCTGATATCACTGTCACTTTAGTGTGTCATACAGACTACACAGAGGTGATCTCTGCCTTGCATATGAGGCAATGTCTGGCGATGCTGTATGCGTAAGTCAAATGGTACATGGGTTACTTGCAGTATAGACCTTGACCTGGTATGTGACATTAATACAACCTGCTGGAGGGAGAGAATTATCTACCAGAGTTTAACACACCTTTGGAACAGACTCCCACATCATGTCAAACAGAGCACCTCATT